>NC_041403.2:155631457-155931457 GCF_900747795.2 Erpetoichthys calabaricus
CTTTGTCAATATCAGATTATATATGATAGAGCATAATACATGCATTTCTGCAAATGAGAACTTTCTGTAAAAGATCACTTTAACCCTTAGCTATCCTGAAATAGCAGGACATGGTAGCTATACTCTAAAACCAGTTCCCAACTTATGACCTGTACTCCACAAGCCAGTTTGGTCACACCATGTAATCAATATTCCACTAACCTGACTATCCGCTCCTACTACATCAACATTGAAATGTGTGCAATCAAAACTGCGATTTGCATCATGTGAGATCAGGACTATCAGCTGAACTATTGGGAGTTTTACAAGGGTATGAAAAAGTCATAACCACTATGAAGTGGAAGACAATGTACTGTATATCATATTAGAAAAGCTTTTTCCTTTAAATTTGTAGTGGAAATGGTATATCACTAATTAAATTCCTTTTAACGATACTGTATTTTTACAGCATGCTCCAACAATTAACATTTTGGGATGGCATACACAATTATTCATTTGTAAAAAACTAAATCTTTACAGTGAGCACAACTCGCACATCACAAACAAGCTTTCACATGCCAGAGTATATATAAGGTCTGCAATTTACTCACCACAAGATATGTGGCACAAGAGGGAAAAAAAGTAAAAATACACAATATCAAAAGGGACTGGCACTTTCAGTTTATACCTCCATTAAAGCACCTGAGCAGTTTCTGTTCTTAGTTTAGATGTCGATACATGCGTCAAATATAGTGCATCTAGAATTAATACTTTTTCTGTAATACTTAATCTAAATATTCAAATGTTATAATAAATGCCACTACACAAAGCTGTCCACGTGTCATTAACATTCATATTTGTAAATGAGAACAGATCATTGAACTAAATAAGCTGAAAATATTCCAGAAGGAGAAAAAAAACGTACATATAGAAAGCCAATACAGAACTGAATTTATAGAAGTAACAGGAAAAAAATGTTAAAATGCCTTTTTAGTTATGTCACACATGCCAGTATTTCTTCAGTTCTAAACATCTGGCTAGGTGGAAACAGCTAAATCAATTAAAAACATGATAAAAAGCTCCTTAGCGATAAGACTAAAAATTAGGCACTTTGATGTGCAAATAAGGCGCTTTAAATAGAAACACTATACACTTCACTCAACATGAGATAGCAAAAAGAAGACTAATTAGACTCTTGGAAAATGTTATGCTTGAATATTGTTATCTACTTCAAGAGACTTAAGGTAAAGAACACAGATGCGAGCACAAGTTGAGTAAGGTCATAAAATAAATTTTTAAGAAATGAGAGGCTGAGAGGGAGAACACATTAATACCCCAAAGAAAGAATAAATTGTAATAATGAAAGCAGCAAGATCTGTAGGTAAGAAATAGAATAAAATGTAACTGAACACAATCTATCCAGAACAATATATTTACATTATTAGGTAAGACTGGCTTGTCAGAGTATTTTAGAAACTGCTGATCTAGTAGGATTTTCATGCACAGTCATCTCTAGGGTTGAACAGAGAAAGGTCTGAAAAAGGGAAAATATCCAGTAAACGGCAGTTGTCTGTGTGGAAATGGCTTGTTGATGTCAGAGGAGAATGGCCAGACTGCTTTGAGCCGACTGAAAGGCAACAGTAACTCAAATAAGCATTCGTTACAACCAAGGTATTGAGAAGAGCATCTCTGAATACACAGTATGTCCAACCTTGAAGCAGGTGGGCTACAGCAGCAGGAGACCATAACGGGTGCCATTCCTGTCAGCCAAGAACAGGCAAATGAGGCTACAATTCACATAGGCTCACAAAATTGGACAACAGAAGACTGAAAAAACATTGCCTGGTCAGAGGAGTCTCAATTTCTGCTGTGACATTCGATTGGTAGGGTCAGAATTTGGCATCAAAAACATGAAAGCAAGCATCCATCACGCCTTGTATCAACAGTTCAGGCTGGTAGGGGTGGTGTAATGGTCTGGGGGATATTTTCTTAGCATACTTTGGGCTCCTTACTACCAACTGGGCATTATTTAAATGCCACAGCCTACCAGAGTATTGTTGCTGACCACATCCATCCCATTATGAGCACAGGGTACTTATTTCCTGACGGCTACTTCCAGCAGTATAACGCGCAATGTTACAAAGCTCAAATCATCTCAAACTGGTTTCTTGAACTTGACAATACATTCACTGAACAAAAATGGTCTCCACAGTCACCACCTCTCAATCCAATAGAGCACCTTTGGGATGTGGTGGAACAGGAGATTCGCATCATGGATGTGCAGAAGACAGATCTGCAGCAGCTGTATGATGCTCTCGTGTTAATATGGAACAAAATCCCTGAGAAAAGTTTCCAGCACCTTGCTGAATCTATGTCACAAAGAATTACGGCAGCTCTGAAGACCCGAGGTACAACCCGGTACAGTACTAGCAAGTAGCTAGTGAGTGTACATACTACATTAATATCAATTAATGACTGTTCCCTGACTTTTATCTTAAAAATGTATTAATGTTGACCTGTCACAGTAAAGGACACAGTTCAGTTTAAAGTATTACAGGCAGCTGTTCACCAACTCAGCTGAAGTTGCAGGTGGAAAATTTGCCTCAGCACACACATTGTAGTTCCACACAGTTAAAGACACATTATTATTAAAAAAAAAAGAAAAAAATCTACTTATTATTTCTCAACCTAACAAAAAAATAAAATCTCACTCAAACACAACAACTGAAATATAGCTACCAGATTTCAAGAGTAATACAGCAAGTTTCCTTTAACAAAGCATAAAGTTAGAAGTGTAACACAGTCAATTTTGCATAACGGTGAGTAACTCGAGAATTATTTTTTGTTGATATATCAAGCCCTACCACTGACACAGCACACACAAACCCACACACTAGTTGTGAACCAGCCAGCATTTACTATTATTACATTTTTAAATCTGAAGTTTGCAAAAAATATTCCAATCTATATTTTAAAGCAAGAAAACAAAAAATCTAAACAGTGATTTCTTTGATGTTGCTAAAATATGCAGAGACAACAAATATATAAGAAAAAGCATGCAGGATCACGTAGTGTTAATGATGATTAGAAATGCATTCTTTAAAAATGTACAGCATGAGATTGATCTTCATAATTTTTATAAATATTTTAGGGATGTTCTACCAGTCCATAATTGCTACACTACTGCCTGCAGTGGGAGGAAAAGATATTTGACTACACTGATCAGGCAGTCCGGTTCCCTTACAGGACAGACTGTAGACTCACTATATATAGAGAGAGCAAAAAAAAAAAAAAAAAAAAAGAAAATTATACCAAATTTAGAGGACATCATGATTAACACTGAGCATCATCTCCATAATGTATTTTTCTAGAGCACCTTTAGCCACCGCTGTGTGCTAAGAGGTGTTACTGGAGCTCTTTTTTTACTTCTGTCATCAGAATGTACAATGGCTCCTTCCATCGTGTTCATCTTCACACAATCCAATCCAAGTCAAGTCAAAGTGAACTTGATTGTCATCTCAACCATATACACGTATACAGATAGACGAAATTGCAAAGCTCAGGGTCCACAGTGTAACAACATGACGTGCAAATAATAATTTAAAAATAGAACTAAAATTTAAATTAAAATTAAAACACAAACAAGACAAGACATTGTGCAAAGACAAGACAAAGAAGTAGCAGCAATATCGATGTGTAAGATATGTAATATAATAAATAAATAATAAATAATACATATAGATAATACAGAAATTATCAGTGTATGATAATAGTTGTTTAAGACATGTGTAAACAATGACAGGTCAGAATGTTTCACAACAGAAGGATAACAAGAGTGTCAAAATACTTAAAGGTCAGTAGGAGATTTTCAGTTCTTTTCTACCTGCACACTCGTCTTTGCAGGACAGTGGCTCGCATGTATAAAAGTTCTGTTTTTAGAGGTGGTTGAGGTCATGTGGAAGGTCCCAGGGGGCAGCCTGGTGTTAAGGAGTCTAACAGCTTGGGGGTAAAAACTCTCCTGCAGCCTGGCAGATCTGGCTTTGATGCTGCAGTAGTTTTAAAGAGTAAGTTTGCTTGTGTGTGATAGCAGTGGCTTCATTGGAGGAGTTCTCACCTAAATATGGAAGTAAATCAACACAATGTCAAGCACATGGCAGCAACAGTTTAGTGTGATTTTTGTCTTTGAAAAGGAATCCAGGCACCCGGGGATGAAAGGTTACTGTGCAGGAAAACAAGTGTTGAGGTAATATGCAAAGCTTGTCAGCTTTTAATATGGCTGAATCCTGTAATATTGATGCTTTTTGTTTGAAAATGAAGTATAAACCATTTTACAATGTGTGTGCAATCTCAAGATTTGGACTAAAGCTTGATAATTTCTTGGTTTGAAAAATAGATGCATTCAGTATGTTTTTAAGCTTCTGTTTTCCAGTGATGCGTCAGGCTCCATGACTTCCAGTATAAAATGCCAGGACTGGCTGCGCATTTTTCAAAATTTCTTCCCTTCCCTGAAGTACTGTATTAACTTCAGAATACACTTTTGTGTGGCAAATGCATACAGTGCATCCGGAAAGTATTCACAGCGCATCAATTTTTCCACATTTTGTTATGTTACAGCCTTATTCCAAAATGGATTAAATTCATTTTTTTCCTCAGAATTCTACACACAACACCCCATAATGACAACGTGAAAAAAGTTTACTTGAGGTTTTTGTAAATTTATTAAAAATAAAAACACTGAGAAAGCATATGTACGTAAGTATTCACAGCCTTTGCCATGAAACTCAAAATTGAGCTCAGGTGCATCCTGTTTCCCCTGATCATCCTTGAGATGTTTCTGCAGCTTATTTGGAGTCCACCTGTGGTAAATTCAGTTGATTGGACATGATTTGGAAAGGCACACACCTGTCTATATAAGGTCCCACAGTTGACAGTTCATGTCAGTAGCACAAACCAAGCATGAAGTCAAAGGAATTGTCTGTAGACCTCAGAGACAGGATTGTCTCGAGGCACAAATCTGGGGAAGGTTACAGAAAAATATCTGCTGCTTTGAAGGTCCCAATGAGCACAGTGGCCTCCGTCATTCGTAAATGGAAGAAGTTCAAAACCACCAGGACTCTTCCTAGAGCTGGCTGGCCATCTAAACTGAGCAATCGGGGGAGAAGGGCTTTAGTCAGGGAGGTGACCAAGAACCCGATGGTCACTCTGTCAGAGCTCCAGAGGTCCTCTGTGGAGAGAAGAGAACCTTCCAGAAGGACAACCATCTCTGCAGCAATCCACCAATCAGGCCTGTATGGTAGAGTGGCCAGACGGAAGCCACTCCTTAGCAAAAGGCACATGGCAGCCCACCTGGAGTTTGCCAAAAGCCACCTGAAGGACTCTCAGACCATGAGAAAGAAAATTCTCTGGTCTGATGAGACAAAGATTGAACTCTTTGGTGTGATTGCCAGGCGTCATGTTTGGAGGAAACCAGGCACCACTCATCACCAGGCCAATACCATCCCTACAGTGAAGCATGGTGGTGGCAGCATCATGCTGTGGGGATGTTTTTCAGCGGCAGGGACTGGGAGACTAGTCAGGATAAAGGGAAAGATGACTGCAGCAATGTACAGAGACATCCTGGATGAAAACCTGCTCCAGAGCGCTCTTCACCTCAGACTGGGGCGACGGTTCATCTTTCAGCAGGACAACGACCCTAAGCACACAGCCAAGATATCAGAGGAGTGGCTTCAGGACAACTCTGTGAATGTCCTTGAGTGGCCCAGCCAGAGCCCAGACTTGAATCCGATTGAACATCTCTGGAGAGATCTTAAAATGGCTGTGCACCGACGCTTCCCATCCAACCTGATGGAGCTTGAGAGGTGCTGCAAAGAGGAATGGGCGAAACTGGCCAAGGATAGGTGTGCCAGGCTTGTGGCATCATATTCAAAAAGACTTGAGGCTGTAATTGCTGCCAAAGGTGCATCGACAAAGTATTGAGCAAAGGCTGTGAATACTTATGTACATGGGATTTCTCAGTTTTTTTATTTTTAATAAATTTGCAAAAACCTCAAGTAAACTTTTTTCACATTGTCATTATGGGGTGTTGTGTGTAGAATTCTGAGGAAGAAAATGAATTTAATCCATTTTGGAATAAGGCTGTAACATAACAAAATGTGGAAAAAGTGATGCGCTGTGAATACTTTCTGGATGCACTGTATGTAAGATGATGATAAAGAAATAACTTCAATCTGAAAAATACAAAACTTATTCTATAACAAAGACATTGGTACTGGGATGACATTTCTTTAGGGACACTATATATTAAATGTACATAGGATATATTTTACATGTAGAGATGTGGGTTTTGTTCTTGTATAACAATTTGCTTTCTTTTATATACTCTGTACTTGCAATAGCAAGTATATTTCTCATGATCAATAAAGAGAATATGATAGATGTAAACTAACAATTGCATCAGTGAGTGCCATACATTTATATTTTGTTTTTATTTTAAGAGAAAACAAAAGAATTGTCAACTGAAGTAGAGTTTAGTAAACTGGAGTCTTAAATCAACAATGAATTTAAACAAAATTTAAACAAAATCAAAACAATTTGATTTGACTTATTCCCTTATTATACAAAATTATGCCACCGTTTAATGAAATCTGGGATCTTGTGTCTAACTAATACAAAGCGCATGATAGGAAAAAGTTCTGCAGGGTATAGGTTATTATTTCTGGCATTATTACTTGTGATAAATTATTGTTATAATTTTCATTTTGCATCACTATTGCATTGCTAATTTGTTTTCGTGTGGATGCTGCTGTGTTGTTTGTAGTTATGATAGCAGTTGCCAGTAATGTGGGTGTGACACATGATGCCATGAAGTCAATGCTGCCATGTCTATCTATCTATCTATCTATCTATCTATCTAGTTTTTTTTTGGATTTTAAGCTTTGGTTTTTGTTTTGAACTTTAGCACTCGGTATAACTCTTGTTTATTTTGGTGTTAGAAAACTGCCCTTTTTTTACTGCAATTTCTGGAAAGTTCAAATTTATTAGTGGTTTGCCTATGTGAAATCAGGCTTTACAGCATCCTAGGAACCAGGAACACAAAATGTCAGAGCCCATTAAAACTAGAAACATAAAATGTTGATGTTCCCTGAATAAATCATCCTACAAAAGTCAGACAAATTATCTCACCAAAATAAACAAATTATTAAAAACTGAATATTATCTGCATATTTCTGACACTGCCTATTTATCTGTAAAGGATGAATCAAATCAGTCAAACAAAAAAACGTGCAGATGATATATGTTACAAAAAGCTGGGCTGAGATTACAATATGCATTATGATGAGCAATTTATATTTTAAAATGTATTAGATTAGCTCGATGTTCATAATGGATTATTAATAAAAGCATTATGAAAGATAGATAATACATGTACATGAAGCAACAAAAAAAAAAAATCAATGCTTACATGATGGAACAATTCAAATTGGTTTATATTTAATATGCACTAAAATCCCAGAATGTGGAATAAAGCATTAGCTGTTTTTTTAAAATATTAGATACATAATTTTCTGACTCACGAATGAGATGCATTTGCTGACCAGGCCACTACATAGGCAAAGCAGACAAAAATAAATCAAGTTAATTGTGTGGGAATTTGAAATGTGCTGCTCTAAGATACAAACAGTTGGCTGCTTGTTGGACTGATGCCAGCTGAGATCCTTCTGCTTTGCACACACTGCAGTATTCAATAGTGTAGACTCATTTGCAACACTGTTTATGGTTTCAAAGTGTTAGGCTGAATCATTGATAAAATAAGGCAAAAGTGTTTACAAAAGTTCACTTCAATTCTTTTTACATTATTTCACTGTAGGCTTATTTCTTTACTAAACATACCTTAGCAGATTTTCCATCACTCATTCTTCCCTTGCTATTTGTACATGAAAAGGATATTCCTATTTTAACCAGTGCATACTTTCCATTTCAGTAAATATTGTATTTTTTTCTGTATCCATATTTGTATCCTGATGTTTCAGAACGCATAATATTTTTTGTAAGTTTATTCATTTATGAACAGTCTAAAACAAACTTTGATGCACTGGTAAATGTCAAAGATTGGTTCTGTTATTAAACATAATGTACTATAATGTAATGTAAATGTCTCTACAGGTTTCATACAATTTTCTGCTGTGGATAATGGATGTTCCTTTAGCAACTGTACAGTTATAATCGAGAAAAAAAAATAACAGCTCTAATAATTACCTAAACTACTGAAATGCAGTGCTTAAAAAAGAGCTTAGTGTCAAGGAAAAGGGCAAAGTCCACCTGAAGAAGTGTGAATATTACCTTATCAACGATCCCCATGTCACAATTGATTAAGAAAAAAAGGGGAAACAAAAGAGCAATAATACTAATAAACACAAATGGAGAGGCAGAAAAAGTGATTATTAAGGCCAAAAGTGGAATCTGGCTTGTCTGGATAGAAAAAAAAAGAAATTTATTTTTAGAGTTTAAAAACAGGGGCCTCATTTGTAAAATTTGTGGGGTTTGTACGAGAAAAGATGCACATGCCAAAAACATAGGAAAATACAAATGTCAAAAAAAAATTATAACACTTGCCATACACACATTTCTACACTACTTACCATTTCTACATCTTATTTACCTGCACACATGCATTTGTAAACACGCCTCAGTGCTAAATCAACCTCATATGTACAAGCATGATGCAGCAGATATGCATTGGGTGGTAAAGCAGACTTGATCCTGATGTGCCAAGACCCCGCCATCAACATTCAAGAGCTTCCGCTCGTGCTCAGTAACTGAGCGTGCAAGATCACTTGCGACATTATACTGCCTCTCCTCTGTGTTCTAGGGGACCAGGAAAGGCATAAGGCACTAACTTCTGAGTGGGAAGCCACTATCACCTGGCACATGTAATGAAGCAATTTCTGATACAATGAATAATACAGACCATATGAAAAGCTGGTATCTGCCAAAGCTAGTTTGCCTTAAAATACAGTAAATGAATCACAACCCAGGCCACAGAGACATGATGTCTGTCAGCATCATCTTTGCATCATAGATGACATGTGCTATAACTGCTTTCGGTTAACAAAAGCACCTTCGTTCTCACTAGGTGCCCTTACTGCATTTTTATGTTGGCAAAATGTGTTATGTTTAATGTATACTAGAAACTAGATGTACAGTAGTGCCTCCTCAGTCAACTAATGGCTTTAAGCACAGCAGGCATGAAGCTTGGCTGGGATATTACTGACCTGTTGGCCAGTTCTCTGAGAAATGACAACATGTAGTTGATCTAAACTGACGAATAACCAAACAAGTTTTTCAGTGTAAATGTGCAGCAATGGCCATCTTAAAAGGAAACTAAAATATACAGTCAATATGTCATATTCAACACTTTTGAGGTTTTATGTATTTGTAATACATAATGACTCAGTGAAAAGTTAAGCAAAATGACACGTTTTATCGGCGAACTAAAAAGATTACAATATGCAAGCTTTCGAGGCAACTCAGGCCCCCTTTTCAGACAAGATGTAATCAAGTAATAATGACTCAGTAATTCATATCACCAAACCATTATGATAATATATTATAATTATACTATCTTTATATATAATATGCTACCGTGGCTGTTCGTTTGTCTGTCCATGATTTTAAATCACCTGTTGCTCACAAACCGTTTGACCTGTTGACCTGAAATTTGGTACGCATATACTACGTGACGGGGTTTAGGAGTGATGATTGACCTCCAAGGTTATTCCCCTTTTTATTTTTATTTTATTGTAGAATCAACTCTCGGCAGCAGCCAGCAGGGTGGCCGTGCAGCGCATGCATACGGGCGCCATTCTCATCCCTTCGCCGTCACTTCCCCTACCTCTTCATATCTTAAATCATTCTTGAGGCAGGTTGAAGACTTAAGTGCCAGCTTAAGTGAAAAATTAAAGAAAATGTACTAAGTAATTACAACACAATCACTACCTTAATCAGTTTTAATGCGAAGAGATGCTGACAAAAGAAGAGAAGAAGCTGGTCTTTTCTGGAGAAAAGGAGAGCTGCTCAGGAAGCAGCAAGTGCATCAACCTCTGAACAAATGAATGCTAAACGTACAGAGAAAGAGGATGAAAACTAGGAATGCTCAAGTAAAATGTATTCACTACATGTTATCATGCAATGTGCCACTACTGGTAAAATTATAATTATGCACGCAAGTCATCATTTAGCTAGTTTGGCTACATTTCACAACTTTAGCAAGGGTGTCCTCATTTCCCAATTTCTCCAAAATGTTGCATATGCATTAGTCAGAGTTGCTGTAAATATTTGCACTTTTCCATGTCACTGATACAGAGGAAAGGACAGTCTTCCTAGTGAGCCACCAACTAAGTCAAATTCTCGATAGAGCTTTGTCCTGTGATACTTACCAGATGGCAAACTAAGTGAGAGTACATTCACTCCTCTGTTAGTTTTCTCATGTAATCAGGTGCCATATTAAGTTTTGCCTCTCATTTTATATATGCTGAGCAATCAATAAGGTGCCATATTAAGTTTTGCCTCTCATTTTATATATGCTGAGCAATCAATAACTAACAATTATTATTTGGAGCAAAGAGCTATATAACTTCATGGCCTAATTCTTCAATATAACCAGATCTCTTTAATGTAAAGCATATCAGTGTAGTTATTCTTGTAAATGCTGAAAGAATAAAAGGATGCCCTAAATTATAATAGCTGATTTGTGTTTGTTAACTTGGAATGAATGAATACTTACTTTCTGAAGTTCCTCCACTGTCACTGGAAGACTTATCAAGTCAGATGCAGATTTGATGTTGGTCTTTAAATGACTTACAGCAGAGTCAAGCAAGCTGATCTAAAATAGTAAAATAAATAAATATCAACTATGAGCAAAAAAGATATATTTTGGCACTTAATAACATCAAGAGCTTTTTACAATAGCTTATAATTAATGGTCCTATGGCACTGTTTGTTAACTCTGGTTCTAAAGGAATCCTCTGGCTGCTGATTTTAATGTGACCCAGTTCTATTATATGACAGGAAATTCCTGCAGCTAATTAACCTTGTTAGATGGTGTGTTTAGGCTCAAAATCTGCTAGTTTGGAAATGCTCTAGCAGACTGTGCGATTTACTCTCAAAACAAATTGGGAATGATATACAGTATGTGTTTAAATACCCAGAGTAAATTAGTCTTCTGGATTTACAGTTAAATAATTTGAAGACTTTTTATGAAGCTGCCATTTTTGAATGAAAGCAGAAAGAATTGATTTTTAATGTATTATGGCCACAAGAGGAGTCAGAGTGCCCAGTGGAGAAAAGAACTGGGAATAAGACAAAAAGTTGCAGAGAAAACAATCAAAAGTAGGTGAAATCTTAAGTCAAACAACAGGCTGGGAGTCAGAAATAAGAAAGGTAAAAAAAAAAAGTCAAAATAAACACAAATGTTAAAACAAAAAACGTAAAGCCAAAAGTCATACTTAAAATTCAAATAAAAGTGTCTATAAATAACTGGAAATTCTCAGTCCTAACCAACACTAATTTGAAGTAGTTTTGTAAATAAAGAATCCAGACACTGTACACCATGGAGTGATATGACATAATATACCATGGCACTTATTGCACATTTCATGTGACTGGAAAAGGGTGCAGAAATCATAAACAAAATGGTCATGCAAAAATCATCACAAAATGACAGTAACCATATAAAACCACAACAGTATGTTTAAAATAAAGATAAAAATAATAAACTTCATTTAAATAAAAACAATGGAGCAAAATGCATGTACAAAATAATAGTAGAGCACAGAACTAAGATTCATAACAGGATGAAACAATCCTGTATTGCCCACCTTTTCAGTGAACCTATATCTGCTAACAGAAATAAATAAAAGATGGTTAAATCACACAAAAAGTAATCATGAGACACAAACATACAAAAATGAATCTGAGTTTTATTCCAAAAAGCCATATAAAAATCTGTAGCTGTATTATAAATCCAAGTGAAAGCGAAAAATGGAAGGAATACAAACTAAATTTATATATTCTGATTAAAAAAGTGCCTCACTTAAAAATTAGCTGTCACCTCTGTCCTTCAGAACCCAGCGGTACAATATGAGAAAACAAAGGCAGCCTTGAAACATTATATTTTATCATTTAGTTAGCTCACGGTAATTCAAACTTAAAATCTAATGTCTGAAAATTATATTAAGTGCTTAGAGTCATTACTAATCATAAATGAATGATTAACACGGTGACATTACAGATTGGAGTTAGAGGTGAATAAAATCAATTGCGAATAAATAAAGACACTGTAATTTACATAGTAAAAATGTATTTTTTCATAAAAACAAACAATAATTACTGTTTAAAATTAATATTGACATTAAAGGTAATTTATTCCAGTAGTACTGAGATTTTATACCATAAAATCATGATAACCTTTATAAATCACAGGACACCATCCAGTCCTTTAAGCTTGTTTAGTTGACTAGTTGCTTAATTGTTCCAATATTTAATTCACAGAGTTAAAATAAAAAAGAAAGAAAAGCACCAGACCACCTGTTTCATTTGACCTGGTGGTTTATTTCAAATTCTCTCAATCCTTCGCATGAAATTTTGTGCTTGAGTTGTCCCGTTTCACTCCATTTTAATTACCACCAGTGTCGTAAATCACATGGTTTTACTTTTTTACAACTTAAGAATTCTTTTGGGTCAGCTTTATTGAGGCTTTTGGGATATTCAAACATGTCAAACAAATGTAGACACCTCAATTAAAGATTAAATAAGTCAGGTTACGTTAGACCACGAGTCCTTAAGTACTATCCCTGGGTACCCCTGATTCCAACCAGTTTCACAATTTTTAATTGATCAAATTGTTAAATTAGCTAAACTTTTTCTTTCTTCACTGTTGCTTGTTAACATTATACTTTATAATCACTCATATGCATTATTGTGTGTGTTTTTTTTTTTTTTTAAATCTTCTTGGTTAAAGGAGTCTGCCAAATAAAGAATATGACACGACTGGAGTAAGTTTGTGTCCTGCCAAGAAACAGACAGGTGATTTATTTACTGATCTAACCAAGGAGAAGCGCAGAAAAATTAAATTAAAAAAAATAAATAAATAAAAATAGAACTAGTTATACAGTAATCCCTCGCTATATCGCGCTTCGCCTTTCGCGGCTTCACTCCATCGCGGATTTTATATGTAAGCATATTTAAATATATATCGCGAATTTTTCACTGCTTCGCGGGTTTTTGCGGACAATGGGTCTTTTAATTTCTGGTACATGCTTCCTCAGTTGGTTTGCCCAGTTGATTTCATACAAGGGACGCTATTGGCAGATGGCTGAGAAGCTACCCAGCTTACTTTTCTCTTTCTCTTGCGCTGACTTTCTCTGATCCTGACGTAGGGGGATTGAGCAGGGGGGCTGTTCGCACACCTAGACGATACGGACGCTCGTCTAAAAATGCTGAAAGATTATCTTCACGTTGCTATCTTTTGTGCAGCTGCTTCCTGAAACGACATGCTGCACGGTGCTTCGCATACTTAAAAGCTTGAAGGGCACGTATTGATTTTTGATTGAAAAACAAACTCTGTCTCTCTCTCTCTCTCTCTTTGTCTGCTCCTGACGGAGGGGGTGTGAGCTGCCGCCTTCAACAGCTTTGTGCCGCGGTGCTTCGCATACTTAAAAGCCAAACAGCCCTATTGATTTGTTTGCTTTTCTCTCTATCTCTGTGACAGTCACTGCTCCTGACACGCACTTCTTTGAAGAGGAAGATATGTTTGCATTCTTTTAATTGTGAGACGGAACTGTCATCTCTGTCTTGTCATGGAGCACAGTTTAAACTTTTGAAAAAGAGACAAATGTTTGTTTGCAGTGTTTGAATAACGTTCCTGTCTCTCTACAACCTCCTGTGTTTCTGCGCAAATCTGTGACCCAAGCATGACAATATAAAAATACCCATATAAACATATGGTTTGTACTTCGCGGATTTTCTTATTTCGCGGGTGGCTCTGGAACACAACCCCTGCCATGGAGGAGGGATTACTGTAAATACTAACAACAGACTAGAATCAAAGTAAAAAAACAAAAAAAAAAACAAAGGTTAAACCAAACAAAACTCTCAAGTACTATAACAAAAGATTAATTTAATTGTTTAGGGTTTTTTTTTTTTTGCACAGATCAGAAAATGAAAGGAACTCCCAGTGGACCTTTTATTCCTTTGCCCCCATTACCTGTGGATCACGACCCTAGAAGCTACAACCCCAGCAATGCAGGAAGCGTTGCCAATGATGGCCTTCAAAATAGTGGTAATAGAAAGACCAAAAAAAAAAAAAGCGTTCAAGATGTTACCAAATATCAAATGAAATCATGCAAACCCTTACCACAACAGTTTGCTTACGAGCACAAAATAATATTTCATTTTACATTTTTCAGCTCTCATTATACTGTACAGTGTCTTCCATGCACACAGTGGCTGAAGCACATCTCAGTTTTCTATTTAACAATTCTTAAACAATGCCTCTGCCTGAGGCATTCCATTTGCTCTTGTGTAAGGCTTGGATGAGATATTTATTGAAGTAATTTGCTATTTCCTGCATGTCCTCATTGTGACATTTTAAATAGTCTTTTAATTTTTCTTCACTAAAGTATACTGGAAGTATCTTTACGCTGTTTGCCTTAGCTTACACTGCAATACACTATTAACCTTTCAGACATTTTTATTGATCTCTACTTGCAATTTGATTTGTTTCTCCTGTCTTTACTTTGTTATGGTGTTATGAATTTCCAACTATATACTATTCTTAATTAAACCAATTAGAGTCACTTCTTTCATATTTTAATCTCCTTTGTTTCTGTATACTGTATATTTATTTTAATCATAAATCAAGATATAATTATCTATTATTAATAGAATAGGTATTTATTTTCATTTTCTTGTTTTTTGTTGTTTCTTCATACCAACTCCATCAATCCATCTACTTTCAGTCCTGCTAATCCCGATTAGGGAGCAAGGCTGTTAGTCCAACAAGCTAGAAGCAAAACCTCAACAGGGAGCCAGTAAAGGGCACGCTCACACTCAATTTAAACAGACAAATCCACCTAACATGCATGTAATATGTGGTAAACAGAAGTACATAAAGTAGACGCATAAAGAAAAGAGTAGACAACATTTAATTTGGTTCACTGTGGAGCTATGGAGTAGCACCATTAATCATTGCACCACCCTGTTTCACCCCTACAGAAATCTGAATTTTGTAAATTAAACATGTTTATGCTACTATGTGCTGGTATCCTATCCAAGGTACATCCCTGCCTTGTGTTTGATGCTATTGGGAGGGCTCCTACTCCCTAAAATGGGTTGACTGGGCTTCACAATGTTACTGCATTTTAAGCCATTTCCTTTCAACAATAATTATACACTCTTAACATATCCATATTAAAAAACAACTTTTTTGTAAAGTGAACATGACATTTTGTAATTCATACAAGCATGTCTTACTCAAAAAAGAAAGGCCATGCATTAACACCAGAATCCCTGAAGCCTACGAAAAAACTCGTAATCACTGGCCACCTTAAATTCCTTCGCACCTCCTCATCAGCATCTTTTGTTTTGCAAATGTGTCGATCAGCACCGGCAGCAGGCAACCTGCTATCTCATCCCCCACCCACCGACGCAGCTTTAGTCATACACCAATTCTGTTAATCTGGATGTGGGGTGCCTTGAATTGTATAGGGTAAATAATATATAGTTATTTGGAACACATACATTCATATGTATTCCGTGTCTACAATGATCTGTGTAAATGTTGGATGACAGGATATGCGAGGCAAGAAATGTTGAACATATACTGTAACTAGAACAGAAACTTTTTTTATGTTCTACTAATAAATGGCTAAATGCTGACATGAAGTTCAAATATGGAATTAACACTTTCACAAAAGACACAAATATAACAAAACAAGAGCTCTTTATTTCTAGAATTTAAAGTAAAAAAATTGGGATAGGGTATGACACACACATCCACATAAATGTCTGCTTGGCTGGTGTAGAGGTTAGAAATGCTGTCTAAGTCAGCAGTCAAGATGTAACAGGTTCGATCCTGGAGCTTTCATGCATTTAATGTTTTGAGTAGTGAGTGGATATTTATTGCTACTATTATAGAATTAAAAACAAACATTTGATTTATTTGAGTATGTAACTGCCAGTGTAAATTTATGGTACTTGTAAAAGTTAGCGTTTTGTTTTATTATTCACTTTTATTCTCTCAGTCATGTTCACACTCTCCCTGATCTGTCACTGTTAGTTTTCAAATAAAGTCGTGCTATAACAGAGGTGAACTCAGATGAGGATGAACGATCTACATTGGAGAAAGACAACAGAATCCTCCCTGCAAGAAACGTCCACTCACACATAAGAACAACGCAACTGCGACAGGCGTAAAGGCGAAAGATGGCACCGTTTGGATGCATCAAGAGGTTGGGCGTGATCCGGCCAGTGAATCTTCCACATGCATGTCCTTCAATGAAACAACAGGGCTTACAGAGCTCACAAAGGTATCGTGCAAAACCCTGTTTGTGATTATGTTTTGCGATGGTCTTTTTCATTTATATGTTACTTATATACGAATGTTATTTACCTTGATTTATTTACTTATCTTCCTACAGCGTAAAGTCACAAGTAGACTGCAGAGCTCCCTGTGTTTGATCGACACAGGCATGCTGACTAAAAATGAGGACTTTCAGCCAAGAGGTTACTCAGCAGAAGTGAGTCTAGGAACGTTACAAGGACTCCTTTATACCAACAGCAATACACCTTTATAATACCGCACAGTGACAGTGAATGCCATGTCACAGATGTTTTTCTTTCTTTTTAGTCATTCTGGTGTGTGTTCAGACCTTTCTGTGTGTATATTTATTTATTTTACGAACTTCTATAAAAGCCAAATTTCTCCCTGGAGACAAACAGTGTGTTCTATCTATATGTGAGGCTCAAGGGCTACATTTCTAATGTGGATATGAGAAGCAGTGGAGCACTACAAGGAACAGTTCTGTTTCATTTTCTTGGACCATAAATATAACATTTGATCATATCAATTGAAGAAATCTTTTAGCTGATTCTTCACTAATGGTGTGAACCGATTACAGAAATGAGATAAGAGTATAGGAGTCAGGTGGAGAACCTTGTTTTCTGGTACAGAAAGAAATGTCTGCAGCTTAACATTACCACAATTCAAAGAATTAAATCAAAACTGATCATCATTATGAACAATGCTGCATATCTTCTCTCTGACACTCTAGCATCAAGCATTTTCAGCCCATGAAATATTTGGCAGATGTGCATCAAGAAACACTAACTGGGGCTCCATTATACCATTAGCAGTACACCCTTTTCATCTTTGGCCAAGACAGGAGTTTTCCTTTCTTTTCTGATATGTACTTGTGGCTGCTGTTGTTGTTTGTTACATTATTTACTTATTGAACTTCTGTAAAAAAAAGTACATTTTCTTCTTTGCACACATAATGGGCTCTCTGCCTGAATTAGCAGTACACCCTTTTCATCTTTGGCCAAGACAGGAGTTTTCCTTTCTTTTCTGATATGTACTTGTGGCTGCTGTTGTTGTTTGTTACATTATTTATTTACTTATTGAGCTTCTGTAAAAAAGTACATTTTCTTCTTTGCACACATAATGGGCTCTCTGTCTGAATAAGAGATTAGTATTATTCCTAGGAATTAAACACCTCAGCTTACGCAAGAATATGATCAAAAATAGCTATAAAAAACATGCTGTGACTGACAACCTCACCTAAGATTTAATAGCATTAATTCAAATAAAACATCTGTAACAGGCTGCAGCTAGCTTGAGATTTTTCAGAGATACAAAGGACTGCTTGGTAAGGCTATCAATTTGGGGGAAAAATATTTAAACTGGATTGACTCTAAAATAAAGGAGCTACTTTTTATCAAAGCCGAGAAATGGTCATGCTCTGTTTCCTCTGGGTTCTTGTTTCATCCATTTTAAGGGTCTTCAATATTAGCAAATGCAGGCCTTTCACATAAATAGCAGAGAAGCAAAAGGCAAAAAAGATGGCATGTCATGGTCACCGGAGATAAACTGAGCTCTATGCAACTTTAGAGAACAGTAAAATGATGAGTAGTATATGAGTTTGGAATACTGCTGCTTTGTATTATACTTTTCTGTTGTTTAGGAATATTGTTAAGTACACAGTGAAAAAGCAGATAATGTTGATATTGGTGGTTGGAAACATTTTAGGCATCTTTCAGGATCCCATTCCCTTATTTGGGCTGTCACGGGGAACAATGTTGATTAGGGTAATTAACAAGTAAGGTCTGTTAGCTTGAATAACAATAAGAACCAATACTGGCATTAATGTCAGTCCAACACAGGGCAAATCCACACAGAAACATACCGCTGCTATCCTTACACAAGGTCTATTTAGTAGTTATTGATTTGGAAATGGTTGTACATGAACAGAAGACTGCATGAGAGTGTGCAGACTCGACACAGACAATGACCGCTGAAAAATCATATATAAACAAAAAAGAAAAGGGCTCAACGTTCAGGAGTATTTGGGGGCTTAGTTTGTTGCTATGAAAGCTGGAACAAATTGAACTTTTGTTTAGTTGCTTCATCAGTGAGTGATTCATCAATCTTTTATTAAATATTTTTGTAAAAGTGAGTCATATTCTAAAAATAAGTAATAATTGTACAGGTATGTAATTATATGTGTCCTTGGAGTGCATAAAATGTCTTTCTTAACAGTACTTTACAATATCATGTAGCTAAAAACAGAGCCCAAACAGGCTTGTAGGAGCTGAAACAGCTTTCATAGACCAACTTAAGTGCTGTAAAAATTACACCAACTGACGTAGCATTGGTAGCAGAATGTCTACTGCTAATTTAATTCATATTTCTTCTAAACAAAATTTTTGAAAGAAGTATCCAGTGGAAAGAGAAAGTCTATGTAAAAGTTTCAAGGTAAAATTGTTGGATGTAATTGATGGATGGTAGGTCACTATGGAGCTTTGCCAATAAATTATAGCGTCAGACAAATACAGAATCATTATGCAGCCGTGAGGATGTTTTTAGTGTACTATAAATAGTGAGTACATATTTACTCACAGTGAGCCTCGCTTAGGGAGCGTGTTTCCTCATCAGTTCATTTCTAGATAAGTTGCTTGTGTTTCTTAATTTTACTGTCGAGAAGATTATGCAACTTAACCTAGTAAAATTTCAAGCAGCAGAAGTGAACTGGTGTGTCCAAAGGTGTGCAAAACCCATTGCTGCCTCTTCTACAGACAACATTAGACACTTGATGTTACTCAAGAAACTTGGGTGGTGTTTCAATATCTTACATTGGGGCTGTGTTGTCCCATCAGGGGTGAATATTGGACTAGTAAAAGAGGAATATATACAAAATATATTAGTTGAAATATCTTTTTGCCAAATAAACATTAAAATAATCTGTAGTAAAAGTCTAATGTAGCATTTCATTGTTTGAAAAGAGACAAGTTCAGAATTCACCAAAACCTTTCTATGAGTGGTTTTGAAATTTCAAAACTGTTAACATTTTACTCAATTCAAGGTTATCTCAATGAAAAGGGAAATGTCCCAAATATTTTCTTAAAGAACAAAGTGTGCAAATTTCAACAAAATAACCTCACTGGAAATCAAGCTGTTTTCAGCAGGCAGACAAGCTGATGACAGTAGGAACATTCTGCATTATATGTGAACACACATCTGATAGAGAACTAAGTCTCTCCTGATGCACATTACTATATCCCATAAATCTCTCATACAATACTCAATGATACCAGCAACAAATTACTACAAATACATATTACTAACATTTTTATTAGGCTACATCCAAGGGTTTAATCAGAGGAGTGGAATAGGTGATTATTTTATAATAACGTACCAACAAAAAAAAATATTTATAAGAAGTAGGAAAACTTTGATTAATGCATTAATTATACTGAACAGAAATAAAAGAAGCTATTGAGTTACATTGGCCTCACTACCTTATCATTAGAAGTGGGCATGTGTGTAAGTGGGAATGTCTTACAGTTATGCAGGACTCAATCAGACCCTTCTCGTGTTTGTGCCATGGTCCCAGACACCAGCAGACATATCGTGTCATGTTTTTGATTTAAGCACAACAACCTTGCGATATCTTTTTCTACATTAACTGAAATGCCTATAAAACCAACAAGCTTCACTTTTTAGATTAAAAAATTTCCTGTTTGTTAAATATTGTTAATTTTAAAGATTGTAGGGACCTTTTAAAGATGCGATCAACGGTAATGTACTCAGCCATAAAAATGTCTCCTGAAATTTAATGAGTAAGAGATGACCCACAAGATACTGTATCTGCTAAATTGACAGTAACTAATGGTAAAAGGTACACAGATGAAGGAACACAGGGGAAAAAAAAATTAGGCCAGTGTTTCATCTCCATGGCAATGCAAACCAAGCCTGTATGGTTTCACCTTACATAGTCTCTTCATACATATACTGTATTTGTTTATACTTCCAGATGCTGAGATTTACAACATACCATACAAATTAGAATGGTCCAACTCTTAACTAGTTTTAAAGTCAGAAGCATTTCACACCTAGGCCTTCAGTAGTGCTCCGTCTGAATCAACCCGCCCCACAAAAACTAAATTTATGGTTATAAAAACCATCTTAATATGCAGAAATACAGTATAAAGAGCTGTTGCATCGCAGATAGATAACTCCTGTAGCCACAATAAATGCCTTTATTGAATAGACAAATCAGGGGTGAACAAGTTCCTTTCTACTGCAGCTACAGCCGCGACACACATAAAAAACATCAATAATATCTCATAAACTTGCAATATTATTTAGGAAAATCGCAACATTTTACTCACCAAAAATTTGGATTATTTATAAACAAAATCCATGCTCCTCTCTTTCCTCAAAAACAGTTCAATTACTCTGTTGTACAGATTATCCGAACGCTTCAGTTCCATCACGAAGTCCCTTTCTATCGCCATCGAAACTAATGCTGAAAGTCGAACCTGCCCAGGTTTTTTTTTCCAGATTTTTCTATTACACCATCCTATCCAATCAACAGGTCTGAATACGGTGACGTTGCCATACGCCTGCTAGAGGGCCCTAGTGGCATCAACTCAAAATCTGATTGGTTGAACCAACAGTTTAATCGACATTTATTTTGTGTTAGAGGGCCTGCAGAACGGATTGTGAAGGCCTCCGGGCAGACTTCTTTGACTCTGACCCTGCCTGGCAACAAATGATGGCTGAAATGTGATTAGTTAAATGCTTTAATACGAAAATACATGTTTGGAAGCAACACAACCATCGGAAAAGCTATGACTATTTGGAATTATTTAATAAGTATTCATGGACAAAGTATAATTAACATCAGTTTGTGATTCAGATATTTTTTTAGGCCAGCAGAGAAGGCCTTGCAGGGCCGGATGGCCCACCACTGTACAAACATAACACCTTCCACCACTGTTACAAAAAATAAGCCAAGTGAAAAAAATGACAATTATTATAATTAAAACACACACTCAAATCATAAACAAATTCTATGAGTACGGTGTAATAACGTTGACTATATCAAAAACTATTCTTAAATCTATGGCTCCTGAGTCTTGGTAATCAATTAGGTAATTATTTGAGGGCCACATTGGGCCAAGAGTACTGAATCCGTAAACTCTTGATTTGTATCGTCACAATGCCATGCTGCCAGGGTAAATTTCTCTCCGTTCACTATCCAACTATTCACTTTTGGTTATTTATATCCTTACAATAGTAACCTCAGATGAATTAGGTGTTTATCTTTCAGCTTGTAGTACCTTCACCGAGTGAGAGCCATATATCATTTCATCCACTTATCTGTGTTTGCTTAATTTTACAACTTATTAATAAAAACTTTGAAGAGCCCATTTGAACCTGCTGACAGAATTTGCCATTCAAAATTAGGAGAGCATACTGGCATATTATCAGGTTTTGAAATGCTAGATAATCAGATGTTTTTATTGTATATTTCTCTTTAAATATTGGCTTTTTTATTTCTACAGAACAGGATTTTTTTCCTGTAAGGGCATGGATAATGAATAATTCTAAATCCCATGTCTCTTGTCGCATTTGTACTTTGAATTGCCATGCCAAGGCTAATTACATTAAAGAGATTACTCTGAAACACTTGCATGTACACATAATAAAATTATTATTATGTTGGGCATATGATGATTCACATTCTGGCATTTATTCCACTTCATTAGTGACAAACTTTCCTTGCTGCATCAAGTCCTTTTAAAATATTTTTCTGATTATAGTATGCCCTTTAAATTCTGATTTGGTTTGGTTTATTCCCCTCAAGGCTTATTGTTTTACCTTTACTGAATTTTTTTCCCTATTTGTGACAGACTTTCAAGAACACAAACACATTTCCACATAAACAAAGGTTATTGGATTCAGAAGAGTCAAATAGCTGAAATTTACAGCACTTGCCTTTGGAATGAGTGACAGCAAAATTGGTGTGTGCACTGAATGTTAGTATAGAAAATTTTAAAATGTAACATGTTTATCTGTGAACATGATATTAAAGTCTATGTTTTTAAATGATTTCAAATGACAATCGCCTGGAATGGTCTTTACCAAATCTATTGTCATGTCTGTCTTTACATATTGCTTTCCAAATTTTAGCATAAAATCAGTCAACAACCTTATAAAAACTGGTAATAAAATTACTGTTTTAAAGCTGTCTTTTTTCTCAATGAACTTAGTAAAATTCAGGTTAGTAAGAATGCCAATCCTATCCTGTCAGACAGCAGTCAAGGTTTAGATTCACAAGACTTAACAGCATCGGATGAGGAAACTCAATAATTGTTAGCATTTTGAACTGGGTATAGGTGGGGGTTAGATCCTGACAAACCCTAAAAGATACAGTGCACTGGTAGATTCCAAAACAAATACTGACATTTACCAGTAGCAGATACTTTCAAAGAATCTAATTTCTTTCTTTCTTGATCTATATTACATCAACAAAGGGAAAAATACCTATCTTTGTAAATCCTTGCAGAAAAAAATGCCTTATTAACAATTTGCCAGAACAGGCTCAAGGCCATCTGATAGTTGTTCTTCATGGCCTCTTAAAACTCCTCCAATGCTGGAGGTTTTACTTCCATAGCCACTTTTGCAGCTGTCCTCTTAGCTTGTCAATCTCTCTCAACCGAGTCCAGAGGTCCCACATAAAGCATGTCCCTGAAGGCCCTGTTCTTCAATCTGACAGCTTCCCTCACCTCTGGTGTCCACCATCGGTCCAAGGGTTGCTGTAATAAGGTGCCCTGACCACCTTAATATTATAGCTTTTCAAACCTACTTACACAACTGAGGTCTTGAATAGAATAAATTTGGACTCAATGTCTCTGACCTCACTTTGCACATGAGAGGGGTTCTATCAGAGGAGGGAGGGAGGTGAGCTCATCATAAATGGAAGCCTCAGTGTGATGTTTCCAGTACACTCTAACTGCTCATATAGGTTTCACCAGTCTGTCCAACCTATGCCCTTGTTTCAAGTCCAACTCCCTACCAAGTGGTGATCAGTTGACAGTTTTGCCCATCTCTTCACCAGAGTGTCTAAAACATCTGGCCTCAGGTCAGAGAAAACAACTACATTGACTATCAGTGACCTTTGGCTCAAGATGCTCTTGTACCCAGAACACTTATTGTGTTTAAACGTGGCGTTTATTATGCACAATCCATGACTAGTACTAAAACCAAATAAAAGCTCACCAAACTGGTTCCTCTCAATCATGCTTATCCAGGTATCCCTGTCATTCCCGACATGAGCACTGAAGTCACCCAATAAGACTACCAAGTCTACAGGCAGCACACTTTCAAGCGCCACATTCACATTCTCCAAAGAAAGATGAATATAGCTGTTTCATACATATGCACAAACAACTGTCAGAGTTTTCCTCTTTGTGACTTGTAGCCACACTGAGGCAACCCTTTTGTTCACCAGATGAGACTCCTGTTGTACAGCCTTCAGCCAAGGGGCTGCAAGTCTCTTCTTACCTGCCCAAAGTATTTCATGCATTAGAACTCTAGACTATGGGAGAGATCAACCATGATCAAGAAGTTTGATTCAAGAAACAATGCCACACTTGATGGTGATACAACTATATCAAACTAGTACTTTCCACTTCCTTTTTTTAACTCAAAACTCTCTGGATCCCTTAATGCACTTTATCAAACATTTTGACTTAGCCTGTTATGTGGGTTATCTAACCATTAGAAGCTGATCAGTGAACACCACCACTAAGCCTGGCTCTGGGGTGGGTCCCGGTAACCTTATTCAAGGCAGGGTACACCGTCTTCCATCAGCAAGGGTCACTGTGAAGTGTTTTATGTCTGACCTTTCAGCCCAAACTGTTCTCCAAGGGGCCTCTGCCAGGAGCACAAAGCTCCAGGTGACCTAGCTCTGTGCATTCCTGAGGTACTCAAACCGACCAGCAGTGCAAGTGACAGTCCAGGGTGTGGTGTCTGAAACCAGTACAAGGAAAAATAACATCAACTGTGAGCTTATACTATCTATATATATATATATATATATATATATATATATATATATATATAAATATCTATATATCTATATATATTCACGGCATTCGTAGTCTGAATCACAATCTGATTGTATGAGTGGTTACCTACCAGGTAACGCTTGTGGTTGGTCAGCAAGTCGGCTAACATCCGCCACGATGCCCTCAGTTGTGAGAAGCAGATCATAGAATGGTTGAAATAGTTTACTGTCAAATATATATATATTTATTCTTTTCGCGTTTGAAATGGAAATTACGTATGACCACGTGATATGGAAATTACCTATGACCACAGAACATATTATAATACAGGAACTAATCACTTCGTTTGTGGACGCTTTTTATATCATCTTTACGAATTGTTATTATTTGTGTGAGAGTTATTTTACTGATATTGAAAAGAAGTAAACACAAACATGCCGCGCGTCGCACTATCACAGCCATCCTGTCTGGACTACAGCGCTGAGCCGTCCGCCACCAGGCGCGTTCTGACAGAGAAGTTTTATTTATTTGTCCACATGACTGTCACTGAAACTGCCACATTGTATCTTTTTTTCAGTTGGCAGTACTTGATAGTAGAAGAGATGAGGAAAACAGCTTTGCGTCTTTCTACTTTTTAACTGCACCGAGCTGTAAACAATGGGAACACGAGACCGCCTTCAGCTGCGAGGGGTCGTGAGAACAAAGTGGACACTGCCAGCCGTGGAATGTTGGGCTGCTCCGCCGAGCTGAGAGCTTTGCAGTTTCGGGCAGCGTCCTCTCTTATTGCACTGTTTGTGACACTTCAAGTCCCCCGTTGGCTCCTGGGAGAGTGGAAATCTTTGCGAAAGAGTGTAATCGGCGCCATCGAAGCAGGACTCTGTTTGTAAATTGCGCTGCACAACTACTTTCTGTCCCTTAAGGTAAGTTCGGGTCACTAAAACCCCACAACATTTAAGGTTGCTTTTGTGATTAATTATTTTAACAAGTAAATCACAGGCATGTAGTGCAAGGTTGTCAGGCAAAAATTTGGACGATCACATAGAAAATGTAATTTCTATACCACAGCGGTCGTGTAGCGCCTTTCACAAGGGATCTACTACTTACGTGCTGTGTTATAGCGCCTTTAAAATGTAGTTTACCCGAAACAGTACAAGGAAAAATAACATCAACTGTGAGATTATACTAATATTATATACATATATATATATATATATATAAACATAAAAATACATTTTTTTTCTTTTCACAAATCATGTACAATGAGATAGAGATGCTCATACTCCTCAGAACTGTTACAGAAATAAACTTTCCTTGTGTTGCCTCACAATCATATTGTCTATGCTTAACACCTTTATCTAGGACAAAAGCCAGCAGTTTAACATTATTGAGAGCCTTCCAATCTGCACATTATCTTCTCGAAATGGATGGCATGAAAACACTGCTCAGTCACTTGAAGGCTGAGAAATTCTTGGTGGAATGTGGTAAATATAGAAATTGTTGACTTAGTTATGTAATATTGTGCTGTAAAAGGCACATCACTCCACAAAGAATACTACGTATCATAACAAACTGTATACAAGGATGACATTTTTAATTTCATATTATATCATCCATCCAAAGTTCAAGTGGTTAAATGTCACTTTTAGTTTATGATTTTATTCGCCATTTCTGTTATGGCCAGCAGTGAAGTCATGTTAATATGTGTCTAAATGTTAACTGATTAGCAATATACTCATCAGAATACAGTGGTGTGAAAAACTATTTGCCCCCTTCCTGATTTCTTATTCTTTTGCATGTTTGTCACACAAAATGTTTCTGATCATCAAACACATTTAACCATTAGTCAAATATAACACAAGTAAACACAAAATGCAGTTTGTAAATGGTGGTTTTTATTATTTAAGGAGAAAAAAAAATCCAAACCTACACGGCCCTGTGTGAAAAAGTAATTGCCCCCTGAACCTAATAACTGGTTGGGCCACCCTTAGCAGCAATAACTGCAATCAAGCGTTTGCGATAACTTGCAATGAGTCTTTTACAGCGCTCTGGAGGAATTTTGGCCCACTCATCTTTGCAAAATTGTTGTAATTCAGCTTTATTTGAGGGTTTTCTAGCATGAACCGCCTTTTTAAGGTCATGCCATAGCATCTCAATTGGATTCAGGTCAGGACTTTGACCAGGCCACTCCAAAGTCTTCATTTTGTTTTTCTTCAGCCATTCAGAGGTGGATTTGCTGGTGTGTTTTGGGTCATTGTCCTGTTGCAGCACCCAAGATCGCTTCAGCTTGAGTTGACGAACAGATGGCCGGACATTCTCCTTCAGGATTTTTTGGTAGACAGTAGAATTCATGGTTCCATCTATCACAGCAAGCCTTCCAGGTCCTGAAGCAGCAAAACAACCCCAGACCATCACACTACCACCACCATATTTTACTGTTGGTATGATGTTCTTTTTCTGAAATGCTGTGTTCCTTTTACGCCAGATGTAACGGGACATTTGCCTTCCAAAAAGTTCAACTTTTGACTCATCAGTCCACAAGGTATTTTCCCAAAAGTCTTGGCAATCATTGAGATGTTTCTTAGCAAAATTGAGACGAGCCCTAATGTTCTTTTTGCTTAACAGTGGTTTGCGTCTTGGAAATCTGCCATGCAGGCCGTTTTTGCCCAGTCTCTTTCTTATGGTGGAGTCGTGAACACTGACCTTAATTGAGGCAAGTGAGGCCTGCATTTCTTTAGACGTTGTCCTGGGGTCTTTTGTGACCTCTCGGATGAGTCGTCTCTGCGCTCTTATGGTAATTTTGGTCGGCCGGCCACTCCTGGGAAGGTTCACCACTGTTCCATGTTTTTGCCATTTGTGGATAATGGCTCTCACTGTGGTTCGCTGGAGTCCCAAAGCTTTAGAAATGGCTTTATAACCTTTACCAGACTGATAGATCTCAATTACTTCTGTTCTCATTTGTTCCTGAATTTCTTTGGATCTTGGCATGATGTCTAGCTTTTGAGGTGCTTTTGGTCTACTTCTCTGTGTCAGGCAGCTCCTATTTAAGTGATTTCTTGATTGAAACAGGTGTGGCAGTAATCAGGCCTGGGGGTGGCTACGGAAATTGAACTCAGGTGTGATACACCACAGTTAGGTTATTTTTTAACAAGGGGGCAATTACTTTTTCACACAGGGCCATGTAGGTTTGGATTTTTTTTCTCCCTAAATAATAAACACCATCATTTAAAAACTGCATTTTGTGCTTACTTGTGTTATATTTGACTAATGGTTAAATGTGTTTGATGATCAGAAACATTTTGTGTGACAAACATGCAAAAGAATAAGAAATCAGGAAGGGGGCAAATAGTTTTTCACACCACTGTATATATTCATTAAAGTTATGTTGCCTTTAACTGGTCATCACTTTCTTCTGATACAAGACTTGAAGCTTACAGACTTTAACATATAAGTGAAAATGGACAGCCATAAAGCAATATTCTAAGATTAACTACTCACTGTAAATTTACAGCTGTTTTTAACCAGCCAATAAAATTTTACCACTGAATTGACCAGGCTATCCGGTGACCACATTTTTGCTATTGTTTAAATTTGCAGAAGATGCAGCTGAAAAATTGCAGTCCCAGTAGTCAAACTAGAAGGTAAAGGATTGTAATATGTACAAATGTTAAACTTCAACAAAAGAGAAAATGCATTTTAATTGGCTCCAAAGCCCGATTACAAGCACCATAATTTACAAATATATATATATGTTACGGCCAAAACCCGAAATTGGCCAAAGTGGGAAATGTCCGGCCAAATCGGGAAATGGCCAATGTCGCTGTAAATTGACCGGCCAATGTCCAATCTTTTCCTTGATTTCGGGATTTGGCCAGCCAGTTTGCGAAATGGCATGGGGCGATCGGCCAAAGTCGGAAGGAAAAAGGCATGAGCAGCGATTTGTTGCGCACTTAGTAGTGCAATTGTTGAGTGTAGCCTTGGCGGCTCATGTTCAGAAAGCGGACGCCACTTGGTTGTTTCACAATAATTAAGATCAGGTATATAAGTAGATTTCACATTTCTGTTATCATTTTAGCAATAACATAGTGACTTAACATCAGGGACCTATTTTATTGACCTTAAGGTTAGTGTTTGGGTGAGGGGAAGGCCGTCTCAAGTGGCGTCCGCTTTGCTGAACAAGACCCGCCTTGAGCAGTTTCTCGTGCAGAATGGAAAACTCACTTCTGAATCTGCATCTGAAAATTTTTAAGTATCTTCGCACCTTGAGCGGACAGTCTTACATCAGCACATCGGATTTTGACCAGGGAGTTCGCGCCACTTCGTGAAATGGCTGGCCAAAGTAGCATATACGCCGGTCATTTGTAGTACTTCGGAATTTGGCCACACCTCGCAGCCAAAATGCGAAATGGCCGGTCAATTTGTGAACTGGCTGAACTTCGGGTTTTGGCCGTAACATATTATATATATATATATATATATATATATATAAATAAATATATACCAATGTCTGTCTGTCTGCTTTTCACAAGAGAACTACGGATTTAGATAGTTTTTTTCCATAATTTGCTTGAACATTCCGGTTGATTTTGTGATCTCTCTCATTGTGCTATATATCATAATTCGCTTGCAGTACCGATTTATTTGCGCAAATCTGAGAGAGATGGGGCGGGACCCTCCTCTCTCACTCGCCAGCCTTGGGGCGTATCTTACATCTGCTTAGCTAGCAAACGAGAGAACTACTTAATGGATTTAGATTGGGTTTTGTTTCTATAATTTACTTGAACATTTCAGTTGATTATATGACTTCTCTCATCGCGCTAAGAATTATACTTCGCTTGCAGAAGTGATATATTCGTACTAATCCGAGACAGAGGCTGCGGACCGTGGGAAGTGGGAAAGTGTGACGTCAGGAGTGGGGAGCTGGGCAGGGCCCTCCTCATTGTCCTTTTTCACTAATACGTGGCCGGAGCTGCAGGGGACGGCTAGAACACAATAAAATGTAATTCAAAATGCTGCCAGTGCCCAGATAGTGTATTAAAAGTCACACAGGAATGCATTTAACCACACCTTTGCCCTTGCAGGCACGTTTAAAAAAATAATAAAGGTTCAAGAGTACCTGACTATGCAGTGCATCCACACAAATATAATGTAAGCTACAGTAAAAATCCAGCTCCAGGTAAAGATTCTGCATACATGTATTTATGTCTGTGGTGACCCACTCAATCATTTATCATCTTTCTCACTTAGTCCAATTCAGGGTCATGGGGATATGGGAAGCCTGACCTCAACAGCATCAAGCATAAAGTCACAGTCAGCCAGATCACATACACCTTCATACAGGACCCTAATAATAATTCATTACATTTATATAGCGCTTTTCCATACATATATCAAAAGAGTCAATTAATTTTCCATACTGACATCTAAAATTAGCATCCACCTTTAAAAGATGACATTTGCAAAAAATGTCACTGTGAAAAGGACCATTTTGCTTTTATTTGTAAAGTTAAATATTTTTCTCTACAGTTGTTGCCTTCTTTTTTGAGATCTACTACTGAACATTACAAATATTTGCTGTTTTTTACCTCATTCTATGCATAAGAGATACATTACTAAAGCCTGTTTTATGCAAAGTGATCAATGGGGATTTAAAAGATCATTGTCAATGTTGTCCCATGTTAATATAATTTATATAAAGTGCTCATGCGCCGATTTGGCAGTGCTCTAGAAAACATGAGTTTTAAAGGACACTCCTTAAGTCAGAAATGGTTTAGGGTGCCCAAAACATGTTAATTCATTGAAACCAGGAAGGCTTTGAGAGCAAAAGCTTAGCCTACTTACATCATTTTCTGCTATACTGCAAATGAAGAAAGTTAACCTTAAAGGAAGTTTAGGATAACCAAGGATAACCAAAAATGATCTTTATTAGAAATCTTAAAGGGAACAAAACGCTACCCAGAAGAAGCCTAAAGCTCACTTAGACTCTTCTTGATGTCAGCGAATATTTCCCTTTAAAGGATAACCTTGATTATTATTATAAAGCTTGACATTTGTTTTCTCAGTTGTAAGAAACTAACATGATAAAGATCAACATTTCAGAAGCTAACATCCAAAAAATTCATAGTACTTAAAATGCACTGGTTAACTCTCTATTTTTTTGTCTTAAATATACAGTAGAATACCTGGGCCTGGATGGGCTTTTGGTTGAGGAACCCCAGAAGTTTTCTTTACTAGACTTTTTTTTTTCCTCTCCCCACTGACCATCTGGCCCTTAGTATAATTAGTTTACTTGATTATTGTTTTACTAGTTACAACCATTTGTAAAGCGTCTTGAATTATACTTCGTATTGGAAGGTGCTATGTAAATATTGTTGTTGTTGTAGTTTAAAATAACTTAGACATCTAAACTACCATCAATTAACCTCCAATACAAAGTTATGAGAGTCCAGAGACTCTCCTGCCAGCCCTTCAAAGTATATATTCATCCAACAAACAGCACTATCACATTTCTCTACAGTCAAATAGTGGAAAGCCTATACATCTTTGGGAAGTGGGAAGAAACTGGAGTAACTGGGGAAAAAAACATGCAGGCATGGGATAAACATGTAAACATCGCACAAAGTCCAGGCCAGGTTTTTAAAGAAGATCTTTACAGCAATGGAGACACCGTGCTCTGTTATTCCATTTGAAACCCTCTTAAACTATTTCTTGGCTGTGTGGAGCATTAGCAGCATGGCAGGGACCAACCCTAGGCAAGGCATAAAACCATCGCAGGGCCCACTCATATATATACAATACTAGGAAATCCGTTTTATGTTTTCACAAATTGTTTTTTTTTTTGTTTTTGATTTTCGGTTTTCATCATTTTATTTTTCCTTGATTCAGATTTTTGGGTTATTTTTTTTTTTTTTTTTTTTTTACTGTAAGCAGCAACAGCTACAACAAAACACACAATAATGAAATGGCACTTTACATTCCTTTTAATGAAACAGCACACTAGCACAACTGAACCTCATTTTGCTGTTCCATTCATCGGGTAGGAGCCCAGATCATCCATGATGCTGTATGCTAAGACTGCAGTAGGACAGTAACTGCCCTCCAGAATTGCAAGAGCTGCTACTAGTTTGATACATCCTTCTGAGATGAAGGTTAACTTCACTTTTAGGGTCTAGGATACTTGATACAGCTTGATCTGATGTGTTCTCGGCCAAAAGGAACATTTTGTAGAGATGAAAATATTCAGCAAGGTACCCTACTGATTTGAGCCAGCTATTCCACCTGGTGTTTCTTGCCTTGGGGATTACTGGCAGGCATCTTGAAGATGGCAGACTTTACCCACATCATTAGAGAATGCAGCCTCATTATACTATTTATAGTGCTGCCAGGTCTCTCCCACCAAACTGATGACATGACACAAGCAGATTGAATTTACACTGTTAGGCATAACCCTTTTTAAAGCTTCCCAGTATGCTTTCAGACAGTATGATGCATTTTCTGTAACCACTACTTAAATGTCATTAAGATTCAGCTGGTTATTGTGAAGGGACTGAAGGGCTGCCTGTGAAAAGGTGAAAAAGTTGCAGCTCTCCATAAAGATAACATCTGCCAAAATGTACTGGTCTTCAGTACCTGTAATTACCGTAGATACTCGCATATAAGTCGAAAAATTTATGCCTTAAAATTCATTCAAAAAAACAGGGTCGACTTATCCATGGGGCAACACAATTGTCCAAAAAATTTGGGTAATGACATTGTACACTCAACGCCTCACGGTGTTAAGTCACCGGTCATCAGCCGTTTCCCATGGTCTTTGAAATAATTATAAGCCAGCAATACTATTGCTAATTAGCTAGTTTTTTTCTAATTTCATTAAATAATTCTTTAAACTGTGAAACACTTGAATTTGAGCATTAGCTTTTGCAGGTTTTGGATAACAAACATACCATTAGCTGCCACGTGCTACCAGATTTGGAATCAAAAGAACCAAGGCTATCAATGCGATGCAAGCGCAGCCCGCGATTCAAAAAATTTCTCTGCCTACCTGTTTGTCTCGTCTGACAGTAGCTGAAAAGCAGCATCAGGAGACAGCAGCCTGAAGTAGTCCAGTAACGGGTGATCTGTCGTGTCCAGCAGCAAGCCATGCTGTCTTGTGAAGTCCGGTAGCCAGTTCAGCTCCCACGGATCAATGTCTGGGTATTCCTCCCATGCAAACCTTGCCGTAGGTGCATCGGCTGTGCAAATGCGTTCAGCTGGCAGCCGATCAGCTGGCGCGGCATCGGCTGGTGTCCGATCAGCTGATGCCGGCTTCTCACTCTCTTGCTCGATTCCTGATCACTGTCAATAAAATCTGATTCTGAATAATCAGAGTCTGACTCAGTGATAATGTGCAAAACATCGTCTGCCGAGTGTTTTCTTTTCTGCACTCGCTTCGCTCCCTTGTGACATGTCGATGCCATCTTGCCTTTGTTTACATTTGTTTACATTTCGCAACTCACGCACACGCATGGATTAGTTGCCGAGTCAACAAGTCTAGCATTTCTCCAAGCACAGAGGGAATGCCTGTGATGTGACAGTGAGTTTTGTCGCCATTAACAGCTGATTGTCGCCCTCTATCTCGGATAGCTGTCAAGTTTTACCTTCGACTTATACGCGGGTCATAACAAATTTCGGAATTTTTGGCTTAAAAATACACTCGACTTATCTGCGAGATCGACTAATACGCGAGTATCTACGGTATGTAAATTATTTGTAATGATTCTTAAACCTTAAATGTTCACAGATTGAAAATGTGCATCATTACAGCTGTAGCTTCATCTACTGCATATCTTAAAATAATTAATTACAAAGCAAAAGCAAACTAACCTGCAAGACGCTAAATCTGGGAATTAAACAGAAAAAAAGAAATAGAGACCCACTTTTAAGGGCTCATTGCATCAGAGGAGAAGCCTGCTCTTCTGCCCAAGTTTGTAGGTGCCGAGTTTAAAATGGAAGAGTCAAATGTGGAACTTGCGTGCATCGTCACCTCAAGGCAAAACATTTATGAAATCTAAAAACATTGTTAATTTTTAAAAGGGAACCCGTTAACAACCAGTGCCATTCACTAATAACTATGGGAAAGTAGTTTTTTTCTACGAGAAAGACTGTTAATACCAGTTAAATATAATTTCATATACAATTAGAACTGCCTACATAAAAGAACTATCATACAGCCAAATGTTAAGAACTAATGTGGTGTTGGCTATCAGTGGTTTTATCAACAAAAACATACATTTTATTGCCACAAATCTTTCAAAGAACAGCGTCCATATGTTGTTCAAAGACAGGGCAAATGAGTCTGATGAAGGCTGCTCTCATTTAATGGCAGCGAGCCACCTTGTTTATGGCATCTTCACCATTTTTTCGAGCGGTATGTCTGACTCACAAGTCCTTCACAAATGGGCGTCTTGCATCTGTCGATTTTGTTATTTCCTCTCAAGTTATCTGAAGGGAAACTCTTTTTGATCTTAATCTCTCCTTGTTCTTGAAATGGGTTTTAGATTTGATGTGGTCATTGCAAGTATATTTTCGTGTCCAGTCTATGGTATGATGGCAAAACTTGCAGAAGAGTTGTTGTCCAGATTCCCAAAAGTTGCGGAGATATTGTCATGCCCTCAGTTTTGCAGTTAAGCTCGTGTTTTAGTTTTTTCAATGTAGTTAGGGTATCTGATACTGCTCGCTTCAACATTTCTGTCGTGTGCAGCTTGCTAATTCACAACGAGAAATCATGCAGGAAACGCGCACAAACAGATAAGATGCATGACTGAATTTTTACGAAGAATTGCGTTTGCTTGTAAAATAACAAACTAGAAAATAGCATCTGAATGATAGAACTACAGATTATTCAATTATTTAATCTATTGGGAAGTTTTATAACAGTCACCCCTTCAGTCTCTAAATTCTGCACATTTCCATTTTTAAATCTAAAATCTGTTTTTATGCGTTAATTCCGTAATTCCGTCAGTGTTTCCCGCATTGCGGAAATCATTGGGTCCTACAATACTAACAAGAACAACATTCAGAGTCACCAGTTAACTTGACTTAAATGTCTTTCGGGATGCAGCAGGAAAACATGAGTTTCCAAAGGAAAATCCAAATAGACTTGGTGGAAGGTGTCAATGGGGATATGGGAGCAACTGGAAACAAATTCAGGTTGACAAGGTGATAACTTAAAAGTTCCACATGGATGTCAGGGACAAGGCATGAATCTAGTTTGTAACAACCACTTAACAGTGTGTCACCATGCTGGCTTATATTACTACGTATTATTCAGTATTTAGCTGGCACTTTTCTCCAAGATGACTTACAACACCTGAATGCATTTGGTTAGAGTTGTTACATAGACAGGTGAAGTGGCTCTTTCACAGTCACACAGTGTCAGTAGTAGGTTTTGAACCAACAACCTCAACGTCTGAAATCCAAAGTCCATACCTTTAACCACTACACTCCGGGCTGTCCATGCTATGTTCCACCTTGAAAGACTTAAAATGTATTTTTCAAAATAAATGTAAAACAATTTCTTGGATATCTACTTTTGAAAGTGTCATCTAGACTGCGGGCCATGCATATGCAGATTATGTCAACTCTGAATGCTCTACTAGAAGTAGAACTTTTTTGTTAAAGAGGTGCACAGTATCACAGAAAAGGAAAATCCTAAAGCAGTCTGTGTAGTTAACCAAAGCAACTAATCTTCCTGATTTTCTGAAGTTTAGAACTGCACATAATGGTGGGCTGTCATGAGCAGAGGTGATTCCTAGTTTCTTCAGCGTTGCCCTCTGGCACAAGCTTAGCAGCTCATCCACATCAGCTCCAATAATTATGGCTGCCTTTCTAGTAACATGCTGTCAAAAGCAGGAAGAATCTTTCCATAGCCAAACAAATCAATCTCAATATTTCATGTACAGTAATCCTTAAGAATTTCTAGTTGAGAAATGTGTAGGCTGTGTTTGTTACTTTCCTTTATTTATGAAAGCCAAATTTTAAGATTAAATATCAACCCCAGGTAATATAAAGCTTAGTAAAATGTGCTGAGAAACATACAGGTTACATCATAAGGTTAATATTTTCATGTACAAGTTTATTTTAAAATCCTTGCATCCAAGAGCAAAGCAGGAAGCTTGTGCATATATTTTACAATTCCTGACCTTGGCGATTTGTGGAATTAATAATCAAGACAAAAGAATTTGCATACATTGCAGACATTAAATTTTTAATTGATTAATTAACTAATTCATAAAAATTGCTTTTTCTATGTATCTATTCATTCATCCATTATCAAATTTATTCCGTCCATTTCAGGACCACTGGGGCTTGAGCTTATCCTGGCAGCACTGCGTGCAAGACACAATCTCATTGTGGATAAGCACACCTCAGGGTACACTCACTTTTACAGCCACATTCACCCGTAGGCCAGAGTCAACAATTAACCTAATGCTAGTGTTTGGGATGTAAACAAAAACAGAGCACCCAGAGAAAAACCCAGATAGGCATTGAATGAATGGACAAACTCCACATAGGCAATGACCAAACTAGGATTAAGCCCAGTATTTGGTGGGATGCTGAGGAATGTTGAGGATGTTGAGGAAGAAGCCCTGCATTATCATGCTGCCATGCCATTTTACTTTTATTTAACATGATCTCAAGTCGATAAATAAATGAAACATACACCATGAAAACAACTCTTGACAATGATAATACATGACACATGCTTAGTGTATAACAAACCCATAAAGCAGTCAATAAAGGCTTAAACCTGCCACTTTGTAAAAAGATACAGAAGTAAACTGAACCCAGAATTTCTAAAATAACACATAGAATAAATCCATAAAGACTCCAGATATTACACTGGTGTGTTTATTATAAAGAAATAAAGTATACCAAAGCAAACTCAAATTACCCTACACACCTGAAGCCACTCTACTTCTTCCTACACACCCATCTATATGGTGGGTGTTAGCTCACTTCCTCATCCTGAACCGCTCCTTCTGCTCTTCTTCCTTCATCCAACTCTCTTCTTAACTCTACACATGGGTAGCCTTTAACAGTAGGCAGTGTTAAACACAGTCAAGCCCTATGACAATTTCTTGGGTCAGAGGTATTTTTTAGCTACTGGAAGACCAGGCTAGAACTGTTTTTTAGTCGCATGGCCAAACCCCTGATGTCCTGAGCTCTCCGTTGTCTCTAAAGAGAAAGATCTCTGTAACAGCATTCGGCGTGTTCCGTCTCCACACAAGCAGGGACCTACTTACCCCAGCTGTGAGCTGTGGACTGGCACCTGCTAATCTTCCATTGCCTTTCTCTCATACTAAGCAGGTCTGGCTCTGCAGCATCTGCCACAGTGCCTTTTCTACAATGCCAGCAGAAAGCCTTCAGTCTTTGATGACACGTACCTGCAGACCTTTAGTGTTCTTATGGAATCCTGAAAACTTCCTCCCAGGGCACAACAGACTTTCTATCACACTGGTGCTCTTGAAGGAAAGTAGAGTGAAGTCGTATGGACACGTGATGAGGAGAAACAATGAATATGTGGGCAAAAGAGCGATGGTAATGTAAGAACCTGTGAAGGGAACATGGTGGGGGTGAAAATGAGGAGAATGGATAAAGTAAAAGAATACTTGAAGAAAATGGGTTCTAAGAGGAGAGGGGGAGCAGGATGTGGTATAGCAGGTTTATGGCTCAGAAAAAAGGTCCAGTTCTTAAATAATCAGCGCACTCGCGGCTTAAAGAGGGGGCATGGTAGTGTGGCCGGAGCGGTTCTCGGACGCTATTTGATGCGGGCGTTTCCTCGCTTAATTGCACAAGTGAGGAATCGTCTGTATCTGTAATTGATGCTGGGAGCTGCTAATCGCTGTGCCTGTGCCACATCCCCATTATATATAGTAGAAGCGCGCATGAGGAGTGGGAAAAAAAATCGGAAAAAAAAAAAAAACGTTAGTGGAGGGGAAAAAAAAATTGGAAAAGAAAAGAAGTTAGTAGTGGAAGAAGAAAAAGTCAGTGCGAGACAGCAGGCAGCTGCAAGGAAGAGCCCCTCAGGAATCTTAGGCCGATACTCGGGGGCAACAAGTAGTGGTCGCTCCTGCTGAACGCTTGTGAGGAACAGGAGTAACTGGAAGGTGGTTGACTCGCTGCATAAGGCTGCGGAAGGGCAGCGGGAGACGGAGGCTTGGGAGGTGGAAGCCCCAGCGTGAGCGCCCTGGTCGTTGGGAAACCCAAGTCTCGGTCTGGTGTGAGCTAAACGAAGCCAGGGATCAGGAAGCATCCAGACCAGTAGAGGAAGAAGGTCAGCTGCAGGTAGGGTGGCTTCCCTGGTGCAGGGCCCGGAAGGGAGAAGCAGGGGAACCATCAGAAGAAGGCGGCACCAGGTTTTGTTTTAAAGGACTGCTTCCTGCCATTGTTTTTTAACATAATTTTAACTGGATTAATGCATTGTATTTTAACTTCCAGTTTGTTTCACTGTTTTAATGGATTATTTATGTATTTAACATTGTGAAGCATTGCACTATATATTTTGAACACTGTTTTTGGTTTTGTTGTTTTTAATAAAAGCACTTGCACCTTTTTGCACCATCCCCTTGCTTCGTGTGTGTCCTCACTGTCCAGGTGTCGGGTGTCCAGGTGACGGTGTCAGGTTCAAGAGCTCCCAAAAGGGAGATGGGAGCCTGAAGCAGAACCTGCATTGTCACACAGGACTGAGCTGTACGGAGAAGTTTGGTTAAACACAACGACCCCACATAAAAAAAGGGAAAAAAGAATGACGATGAAGAAGAAAAAGCAAGAGTTCTCTAAGGTTTAATCTCCAATGTACCAAGTACAATGATAAACAACATCCTTGCTTGATTCTTTTTAGAAGTACACAACATATGAGGTGGTAAAAGGTCAATGTGCACCCAGAAATAATGTACAGTAATCCCTCCTCCATCGCGGGGGTTGCATTCCAGAGCCACCCGCGAAATAAGAAAATCCGCGAAGTAGAAACCATATGTTTATATGGTTATTTTTATATTGTCATGCTTGGGTCACAGATTTGCGCAGAAACACAGGAGGTTGTAGAGAGACAGGAACGTTATTCAAACACTGCAAACAAACATTTGTCTCTTTTTCAAAAGTTTAAACTGTGCTCCATGACAAGATAGAGATGACAGTTCTGTCTCACAATTAAAAGAATGCAAACATATCTTCCTCTTCAAATGAGTGCGTGTCAGGAGCAGATCATGTCACAGAGATAGAGAGAGACAAAAGCAAACAAATCAATAGGGCTGTTTGCCTTTTAAGTATGCGAAGCACCGCGGCACAAAGCTGTTGAAGGCGGCAGCTCACACCCCCTCCGTCAGGAGCAGACAGACAGACAGAGAGAGAGAGAGAGAGAGAGAGAGAGAGAGAGAGAGAGAGAGAGAGAGAGAGAGAGAGAGAGAGAGAGAGAGAGAGAGAGTTTGTTTTTCAAGCAAAAATCAATACGTGCCCTTCGAGTTGACATGCAGCTGCACAAAAGATAGCAACGTGAAGATAATCTTTCAGCATTTTTAGACGAGCGTCCGTATTGTCTAGGTGTGCGAACAGCCCCCCTGCTCACACCCCCTACGTCAGGATCACAGATAATCAGCGCAAGAGAGAGAGAAAGAAAAGTAAGTTGGGTAGCTTCTCAGCCATCTGCCAATAGCACCCCTTGTATGAAATCAACTGGGCAAACCAACTGAGGAAGCATGTACCAGAAATTAAAAGACCCATTGTCCGCAGAAACCCGCGAAGCAGCGAAAAATCTGCGATATATATATATAAATATGCTTACATATAAAATCCGCGATGGAGTGAAGCCGCGAAAGGCGAAGCGCGATATAGCGAGGGATTACTGTACACATCTTGTGTAGCTGTATATTTAATTAGTATCAGGTATATCTGTATTATAAGTTCAAATCTTTATGGTTGATAATGTAGCCCCTTATAGAAAGCATAGGCTCAAGATCATGGGATCTTATGGTTATATTATATATATATATATATATATATATATATATATATATATATATATATATATATTGTGAGCTGCGAAGCTATTCGTACCACAGAAAAGACACAGACGCCCTATGGAAAAACCCTAGGAAACCCCTAGGAAACACAGACTGACTACCTTCACATTTCTCCTTTCCCTTCTGGCCGTCTCTGTCGCGTAATCTGCCGCCCGCGCGGTATTCCGCCTTGTCAAAAAGCCTCCTCAGGCTTCTCTCAGTTGCTTATATTGATTTTCTGCTTTTCTCTCTCTCTCAGACCCCTCCTGCTCCTGGCACGTATTCCTCCGAAGAAGAAGAAATCTTTGGTCGCTTTTAATTGGCAAGCGGAGGTTTTTAAGTCTTTGCAAAGGATCACGTGTGAAATACCTTTTTTTTGTTTTTAAGATAAATGTTTGTTTGCAGTGTTTGAATACAGCTCCAATCTCTTCAACTTCTACTGGTCCTCTGTGCAATTTTGTAACCCAAGCGTGACAAGTAGTACCAGAAGTGGTTGCACAGATGGACGCTCTAGCACAAGCAGAAGCCGAATATTTTTTTTAAATCGCTCAGAATGTTCCTCTCCCATACGATCCAGAAGATGATTTAGAGTCCGAACGTCCTCCAAGTGTTCAACCTCCGCCTGTCCGGCAAAGAACTACTCAACAAAATGTTCAACCTCCAAGAAGTGCACCAGTCCCTCAACATTATATTCCACCTCCACCACCACCAACTCCTGCACAGGTTGCTAGACGTATTGTTCCTTTACCTCCGTTTCCTGACAATACTAAGAATGTGCTGTCGAAGATGGGTCCGTCTGATGACCCGGAGCTGTTTCTTTTGGCTTTTGAACAAGTGGCCACTTTGTTGGGTTGGGACAAACGACATTGGGCTGCAATTATCACCCCGTTTTTATCTGGGGACGCCCTTCTTTATTTGTGAAGTATACCTAGCGAAAAACTTGGTGATTATGATTTTTTGAAGGATCAAATTGTTTTAAAAATAGCCTCAACATTTTTTGTCGAAATGTTTTGCACTTTACAGCTGGAAACTGGATATGGAGAAATCTGTCCGTGCACAGATACAAGATTTGATTCATAAAATGCAATGTTGGTTTGAGGGAAATAAGGTTGAACGCATCGTTGAAAAAGTTGTCATGAACATTGTGTTGTTTGGAATACCTGCACCCATTGAAATAAGACAACAGCACATAAGTGTTTTAAGAAGAATTTCAAACGATGGAGACAAATGTAAAAATAATTTCATAACCGGATAAAATTGAACTACGGGTATGAAACTTCATTTTGACCACAAGACCAAACAACAAATAACACAAGCATGGTAATAATTTGATGCAAAAAATTAAATGTCCAATTCAGTGCCAGCAAGATCTTGTACAAAATTTTTATGATGTTGATGGTGTAATCTAAATTGACTACATGACTCAAAAGATCCACATAGCAAGGTAATATTATGCTGATTTGCTTTGTCAATCACTCATGTAAAACAATGAAAAAGTTGTTGACCATCTCCATTCTGCTTTATGATGATGCCCCTGTTCTCACTGCATGTATTATTATTCTGACGCAGGTGCAAAAAGGAAGAAATAAATTACTCAATCGGAACAGGAGAAGAAAAGCATAAAAGCATAATTAAATAAACATCCTGAGGTTACAACTAGAAGGCTCTAAGTAACAAAATAACCAAATTAAATGAAATCACAAAACACACACTCCCTAAAGGATAATTTATTTTTGCTAGCCAACACTGTTGACATTTTTGCTGTGACTCTAAAATCTTGGAAGAAGTGTACTGCCATTTTAAACACTTCCAGAAGATGATATCTAATGGCACAAGCTCTGAGGGCTACTTGGTAGTAATAGAGATGCTATCAACAAAGGAGATAAATTGGCAGAGAAAATATAAAGTAAAAAATGTGACACTTAATAATTGAAACAAAACATGTCCAGAAGATACAATAATGAGAATGAACACACTAGGAACATCTAAATCATAAAAGGCTACAAATACTATTCTGTAAAACCGAGGATTCAGAAATGCCACATTCACCATATTCTCCAGATCTAGTACTGTGTAACTACCACATGCTCCTCATCCTTGAAATGATGTGCTATGCCAAAGATGAAGATGTTAAGTCAGTTATAGAAAAGTGACTATACAAAACATCTTATTTTAGAGGAAAAGAAAAGCTTTATGACTGTTATAACAGTGTTCGCAGAGATTCTGGTGGAAAAAATGCTTGGTTTAGTGGTGCTTCTGTTATTAGGGGGTTGAAAGCATTTTGATCAATACTTGTATATGTCCAGAGCTGGAAATGTTGGAGAATATAATGATAGCAACACAGTCATTGAAAGGTATTAACTAGCCCTAGCTGGCCTTCTGAGACAACAGCATATCTTTGGACTTTAATGATGGAGGCTGTAGCCTCCTTACCGTTACATTTTTTCTTGAAAAAACATGTAAAAAGCGCTGAAATTTTTGCTTGAAAAATTACATATTTATTAAATCTGATCTTACTTCTATAAAACCTGCATAACTTTAAAAGTACAAAGTCAGAAGTGTAGAAACTATAATAATAATAAATAATGAATAATAATAATAAAAATAATACAATATATACTGACAAAATGTGTCGTTTGTATGGTATATCTTGAAGCACGGTGATGTACACAATCAGGACAATAGTAGCGTAAGTCCTTGCAGATTTTCTTTCCAGATCGATCAGCTTTTGAACAGCACACTCCACAAATGCAACTGACACGAGCGTCATGTTTGGATTCATCAGAATCACTTTCGATTTCACTGTCTGTTTCAGTTTCACTGCTTGAAGACAGATTCACTTTGTCATCACTGCTTATATCTCTGAAAACAGCGTGCAACACCTGGGCTGCTGAAAAACGTTTCTTACGAGATGCCATTATGAGGCTAGGAGATGACGAGTCTGCACCATTATCTGGGTAACACTCAGGCCCTTTCGCTTACAGAAGACATGTCTACATCATTTCCAGAGCAACGCTCGTCACTAACGCTGTTGGCATTTTATAGCCCGATTAATCCTCGGGTTTAATGCTTATGCGAGATGTGTTTATACAGTTGCCCGAGTGATGTTTGAGACCAGCGCTTTCAGCACTGTCTTCACAGCCCGAGTGACACTCGGGTCTAACACAAAGGAGTTTAAAGGTAGCCCACTTTAATATATAGGGAATATGTCAATACCACATAGAAAGCATACCAGAATTAAAATTCAAACCACGATCCATGTGCTGTGGTTGTGCGTTCCTAAAAATATCCCTTTGCACTATCCCAATGAAGTAATATGTACTTTATTTCAACAAACACTCAAGCCAATCATCTTCATTCTCTAACCTCATCATTTTTAGTAGTATACATAGCCATTCCAAGAAGTTGCAAATACTGCTAAAGATCATCTGTGTGCATTAAAATATCATGTCATGCTTTAATTGGATGATGCATGCTGATTTAATGTGTCTAGCTAGGCCGTGGACTCTGCTCTTTTTTCATGTAGTCAGAAGCTTAAAATTCTAATTTGAATCCAACATATCTGTCTCAGTTACTTTAGTAATCAGGACGCTAACTCCATCTGTGACTTTTATCAGCTTTAGTGGTTAACACACTAATAATATCACACAAATATACTAGCTGCAAATGTAATTTGATTTAATCTTAACTGTAGCTGTGTTTGTCGAAAATGACCAAAGTTCTGCAACTTTTACTTTACTTCATAAGCCAATTCAGGCAATAATGTGAGGAGTATGGCAATGCCCTATTTATAAATTAATCTAACAGTCCAAGCTAGCAGTGAGGCTGTTTCATAACTGGCTTAATTAACACTCTGTTATACAGATACAGCTAAGAAAGTTCTATTTCATGTTAAGCTACACTGAGTAAAATACTACACGATAATCTAAGTAACTAAGAGAAACTGATATTCCATTGAAATTAAGCAGACACTTAAGTGAATTTAACATTAGCATTAACTTTCTAAGATTGGCTCTTACATTAACTGAAGCATGTTGACACCCACGCCAAACTTGTTTTCAATGTTCTGCAAATGATGTTTCATGATTTAAGTAATCTAAGCAGCATAAGCGCACATTCAGGGTGTGCATTTACTATATACATGTTAGAACTATGAATGGAACTGTCTTTGAATCCTGCACCCACAGATAATCTGACTGCTCCCATCCGCTGCACTGCTTGCCAAGTATCTCAATCCAATCCACCCAAATAAACAATAGCAAAAGTAATTTTAATTTTTAAGAGAAAGAAGGTTTTAAACTACAGATTGAGAAATGTAGATTTTACTAGTGTGACAAACACTGGATTAGCACTTACTGGAATACAGACAAAGGGATCAGCATCTTGAATTTATCAGCTTTCAAATCACAACACACACATTGAGTAAACATTATGGTTGAAATGAATTTGTATTTTGTATTATACTAGGGTAGTAATCATTTGTTAAATCAGTGTGTTAAGCTGCAGTTAATATGTTCAGTATGGATGATCTGTGGGGGGAAAAAAAAAATCATGATTTATTGAGTGTTTGCTGCCATTGTGTGGTCAGCAAAGGTACTGCTGACAGTACAATGAAATCTCCATTGCTATTGTTAAGATTTTTGTATTATGCACATCCTACAAAAAAAGACACTTACAAACACTTAACTTTGAATCCAGGTAAGCCAAAAAACAAAGAGTGAATTAAATTTTATGATGTTTCTGTATGAAGTAAATGTCAACTGATTTTATAGCAAGTAGTTACATAAATGTCTTTTATATTTAGGATAGGTGGATTAATTAAGGTTAAAGTATAAATGTTTGTATGTTTCCCCAATTTCATCACTATTTCTTGAGCTCTCTGCACAACTTAGGAGAAGCACAGAGCACTTCTAACAATGTTTGCTTATATTACATTCCTTTCCCTGGACTGTCTTTCTATCACGTTTGATCAGGAAATGCTCATCATTTGCAGTTTCAATACTTAACTGGCAAATATTAACAAAACTTAAAAGAGTTTTACTGGCTTCCATTCCCGAGGAATGTAAAGATAATAAACTGACAACCTCAATTCCTCTATTGAAGAACAAACTTTCTCATACTTTTAAATACGTTTTTGTAAAATTATCAATAATAAAGCATTATAAGTTGAAAGCAACTTTAAGCTTTGGATTCCATTGTCTCGATTTGTGTTAAAAAAGGTAAGCAAAACATGATAATAAAATGTAATCAAGTATGTTAATGCCCTTGCATATAAAAACCTATTTGGTACCTGCAGGTCAAGAAGGCAACAGCTTCTGTAGAGACTCAGTCAAAATCTATATTTGACAGAAAGTTGTAGAGGCCTTTGTAAATGACTATTTGGATGGCCTCATACTAGCTCTAGCATACTATTTGAAGAAGATGAAGTAGGAAGTTACTAAGCTAGGCTGTTGACCTAAACTGGAAATATTATTAGAAGTAGCAACTGAATAAACTCTTAAACTAAGTGAATATGAGGAGGGAACAGTGGTAGAACCACTGGTTCAGTTTGGGTTATTTTTTATAGCATTGGTTACTGCAAAGATTAAAAATCTAGACTACTTGGGAGGATGAAATCTAGCTAAATATACTATAACTACTGGGCACCGTGTAAATATCTTGGTTAACATGCCTCTTGGATGTTATGTGGAAAACGTGGACAATACTTTGGAACATTTAAACTGGGTTAATGGTTGTGACTGTAAAAAGGGTGATAAGAAGGCATGTTCTAATTACTGAGGGATTACACTCATCCCTTCTGTACTACTGGAAGCTCCAAGTTTAGTTAAACGCTATGTTCAAGAACAGCAATATGGATTCTATGATGTTCACGTAATAGTGGACCTACTCTTTATCCTTGTACAGGTGTTTGAGGGAACATTGAAGTTTACCATTTCTGTCCAAATATGGGATCTTGAGAACTTGCAAAAAGCTTATGTCCACATGCCCCATGGTATTTTGTAGCAAGGTCTACAGGGGTTTTGTGTCAGATTTGCACAGACAGAGTTGTGTTAACATGCATGGCATTAAGAATAATTCATTTAACATGGCTGAGGGAATCTGCTAATGCAGTCTTTTGTCTACAATCCAGATCATAAATTTCATGGGTAGAATAACAAGGTACAGCCAACACTTGTATAGTACTTAGTGTGACAGCTTGAGAGTTACAGTATGTCTGTGTTGTTATCCTGTTGACTTCATGAGACTTTGCTCTCCAATTTCTATTGTCCACCTTGTACTGTATATCTATCAACTACCAAGCTTAGATATCCTCTCAGTAAAATTTGAATGTTCTTCTGCTTGCATGGACCTCTTATCACTCTGTCATGATTGTAGTTTAACACAATCTAACCATCCATATTATAATCTACTTCTCCTCTCTACAGGGTGGGAAAGCCAGTGTCTATCCTGGTTATAGTGAGCGAAAAGCAAGAACCAACCCTGCATGGAACACCAGCCGATTGTAAGCCATTTATTATGTTTTGCACTAAACTACTTTGTGCATTGCATAATTATTACTTTTCTTCACTCAAAAGACATTTATTGTACATAGTATGCATTTGAATAACTGTCAAAATAGTTTCAAACTATCAGAGATTAAAGAGAACAATAGTAGGCAAGTAGAAGTTGGTTTAGTACTGCAGTTAGTCCCAAAACTAGATGATAAACTAGCAACATGAACAAAGTTTACATTAATTTAGGGTCATGGGATCAAAGAATCATATATCCAGAGTAAAACTGAGGTTTTTCAAAGAATAAGAAAACAAAGTGTTATGCATGGAGGTCAGCCTTCAATAGATATTTGAATGGACCAGATACAGCTGCAAACTTGTTTTACAGCATAAGAACAACACAACCAAGGTGCAACATTTATATTGTTTAATAAAGGCATTTCTGGATTCCATTCTCAAAGAAGATAGCAAAGCACCTAGCTAATCCATTGCGATTATGGTCTAAAATTAATCAGATGCATCTATGGTGGCATTCTTTATACAGCTGTAATTATTATTATAGGACGGGGACATAACTAGGTGTTTTAATTCCATAAATAGCAGTCATTATTAAAACAAATTCTCCAAAGCAGATCTACAGAGAAAAGGCAATAATGTAGGAAGATATAGGGATAAGGTTTTAAATAGAGATATTACATCCCCATAAATAAAAAGTGTTATGACTGATTGAGTGGGGAGTGGAGCGCTAAGGGTACTGTAGCAGCTACTACCAGAGGGCACCGAACCTTAACCTTGATCAATAATGTTATTATGAATACTTCTCACAAATCTATTTAGAAAACTAAATGAAATATATATTATATATATATATATATATTGATTTGCATTATATCACAGCATGGAAGCAGATTAGCCTAATCACATACAAGACATATAAAAAAAGACTATTGGCCAGAAATACATTATACATTTTTCACTAAATAATTTTATTCACTCATGGTTCCATTATAGAACCAGTTTAATCTGCTATAAGGTATGAGGCAGCCTGAACCTACCCCAGCAATATCTGGTTCAAGCTGGAATTTTATCCTGAAAACCAATAAATCTCAAAAGATAACAGAGAAAAATCAACATCAACAGTGCCATCAAAAGCTTTCAGCCACCATCACAGAAGTCAATGATTTGACTGAGCATCAGAATATTATGCATTTCACACATCTGCAGCTATCCAGAGTCATTTCAAGTTGGCATCAGTTTCATTTTAATTTTTTGTTGCCATGCTGAATCCATTATAATGCCGGAGGCTGCACACTGATTTTCTGTATGTGTAATGTTTCATAACTTTATATTTTGTGAAGCTTCTAAAAGTTGTTGTCAACACATCTCCAAATGGCACCTGCTGTGCATCTGTTCCAGTAGTCTGTTCTTGGGAAAACATCTGAGCATTTAAAAACTTTTTTGGATTTTTTTTTTTTTACACAAATTCAATACATCTTCTTGTATGGTCTGTTTATTGGGTCAGCTGATCCTAAACACTCCAATCCTAATGTTAGAGATTTGACGAACCCCAAAAACCCAGACTGGTGCTGGAATATTTGCGCTGAAAAGTCTATAGAAGATGTGTTGAGTCTATGATTTGCTATAGACTACTTATAAAGGCAGATCAGTACCTGACCTGTCAGCCTAACTGGTAGTTTACTGTGACTATAACAGCAACATGTATTCTCCCCAAAGCAGCCCCATAAACCATAAAAATAAGAACTCAGTTTTTTTCCTTGAAATAAACAAACCGAATATACTCAAAAAACTTGATGCAATGGATATATAATTATTACCGTAAAAAAATACCGTTTACTGTGTCCACACCAACATATGCAGAAAAACTAATATCACCTTCCACTCAGTGCAAGATGTAAAGGGGGTTTTTCAAAGGAGAAGCCAACTATTGACAGCTTTTTATTGAGGGAGGACTGAACATGAGGAGTGCCATCACTCAGTTCATAGATAGCAGTGGACAACGAAGTATGATGTTTGCCAAGTTTAAGTGCAAGCTTTAATGCCCATTTGGAAAACTCAGTGATTCTGATTAGAGTGAATTCAATTTTGAGCAATTCATTCAAAGTCTAGTGTTACAGTCATGTTGTTGTGTTAATCGTTTCATTTTTCAGTGTCTGTGTCTCCTATGCTACTGCAGTTGGAAGATTATTATCACTGCTATTGTTGTTGCAGTTTTTGCTTTAGTCTTTTGAAAAGTAAAAACACTACAAAAATAAGCTTCAAACACAATTTACATCAATCTTTCTGTTTTTCCAAATAGCAGAAATATTCTGTAAAATATGAATATGTTGGAGTTTTTAATGTTTCGTTTAAATAAAACATTACTATGGGCCTTTACTGCTGAAATGTTTCATTTCTCTTAACTCAAGCAACATGTTGTCAATGGTAGACTGCTGACTGCAGCCAAAATGATTATTATTACTTAAGATGCTGCTGATAAATATTTGTCTCCACCAAAGTTTGTGACATGTTGGAAACCACAATGACACTTTAAACCAGTGTTTTAAGAAGAATTTGTGTGTGCAGCGTGTGGTAAGTAATGATATGACAACACATATATAATGTACTTTACCTCATTCTTAAAATATCTTTCCATGTGACTAAAACTACAGGGCTGGCAATCACAGGAGTCTGATGCCACTGTCCTCAACTTGCTAGGATTATGTAAATGCAGTCTACCACTCAAAACTGCTAGAAATGCCGTGCAATATGACATGGCCTTTAGATAACAAGTGCCCTTGTTTCTGTTGTACCAGACTATTGTTTGACAACATTGATATGATGCATTCACGGCAGTTTAAGTCAAGAATTTAAATCAGCATTAAAAACTAAGCTGTGTGCTGTTCTCCTCTAACGTTCACATGTTTTGCTCTCTGCCATCTGTTTTGAGGTGCAAGACTGTTTTTGGGCTAGACTTCAGTTTAAAAGAAAACAAAACGTTTGTGGGAAGCATGTAACTCTTTGCAAAATACAAACCTGCTGGTGCTAACAATATATAGTAAATGTCACTGTATTTGTTCTACACATTCATATAGTCTGTAAATCATGAAAATTAAGGAAAAAGTTGGGGTAAATGCTGTGGAGACAAAGAGTCAAAATCAATATGAGGTAGATCAATATAACAGCTTTATACATTGTTTTATTATGTCACTTTGTTTCCAGATTGCCAACTGTAAGCTACAGAGTTTTGTGGAAGAACGAAACTCCCTTGAGACACAGATCCAACAGCTCCTTGTCAGACAAAAGTATCTAGAGGAACAGAAAGCTTGCCTTTTAGAGACTTCACCAGTGTCCAAGGTTGAATTAGTTAACTCAACTCTCTGCCATGCCATTTGCACCTTGATCCAAGTCAACCTTACCGTAGCTCCTGGTCAAGGTAACAAATCATGATGGTAGAATTTGGGAACTTTGACAACATAAACGGGTTGGCCCAATCCCAAGACACTTCTGCTTACACAAGCAACTCATCAGTACTCACAACTGATTTGACCCACTCAGCTTACCCGCCATGTCTGTGGACAGTGGTGATGTAGTTGTTGTGGGAGACTTGATCATGTGCCTTAAACTTTCTGTTACCTAACCGTAAAACTTTTGTGTCTTGTTTTGTTGGTGCATGAGTTAAAGATGCAAGAGAAAGAGCCCGACAGTCCTTGAGAAGCACAAGGGCTGGACTGCACTGCTTGGACGATTTTATTCTACACCAACATCAAAGACATCGTTGGTCAAAACACATGAAGATGGACTTTGCATCCCTTATTTAGGCCATGAAAGAGAAGATCCCGGCTGTAAGAATCGTCATGTCAGGCCACTACCCATGCAGAGAAGACTGAATGAACTGTACAGTCAACTTCTGGCCTTGAAAAAAAATAATGAGAATATTCTACAAGAGGAAACACGTTTGCTTCATGAACAACTGGGATCTTTTCTGGGAGGGACTACTTTTGTTCAGATGTGATGCTTTGCATTCTGACAGGTTTGGCCCCATGATCCTCCTCTCCAATAATATCTCTAAGGCAATGTTGTTCTTGACTATATAGCTTTAGGCCTATTGTTAACAATAAATCCTTGTTTGGAAAGATAATTCTGCAGTGAGTTCAACTATAGACAAACATTACATTAGCACTATAATAATGGAACATAGTTTAATTTAAAAGTCTGAACCAGTATAAATATGAAGAACTTACTAATTATTGCTTTTCATAGCTTTCTTTTCTGTTTTTTCTGTGTTTTGCACCATCACCACCTGATCGAGACACTGAGCAAGCCGCCTGTGATGCTCGAATGCAAGTGGGTGCCCTAGCTACCCATGAGCCCCACTACATCATATCCTCTGAGATGAAGGTTGAAAACAATTAGAAGCAACTTAAATACATTTATATTAGTAAGAATATGTCCAGTTAGGCCTGGGTGGTCTTTTACCCTTGAAACCTGTGCAGATTTTGTTTTTTCTCCAGCTTATCTGGGCTCTTTTTTCCGGTCTTTTCGGCCATCTGACCTACTCATCACAAAATACTATAAAAGGAATCTCCTTTATGTAAGGCTGCATTGATTTTTTATTATTATGCTTACCTAATTTAATTTGTTTTTACTTCATACATCTATTTCCTTAACATCTTGTGAAGCACCTTGAGTTACATCCTATGCATGAAAATGTGCTATAGAAATAAATGTTGTTGCTGTTGGAGAAAATCAATCAGACACCAGGCACTCCTTTAATGAATAACTGTTTAAAAGCAAAAAGAAAAAGAATAAAATACTTATCTGCCCTATATGAAACTGGAATATGCTAGAGCAGTGTTTCCCAAACTTGGCCCTGTGGCTTCAGGTTTTTGTTCCAAACAGATTCCTAATCAGTGACAACACCTGATAACACTGATCTCTTATTCTACATTCAGAAAAGCACATCAGCTTGATTTTTACATTTATAAGACATTTAGAAATATTTCTGCTTTTTCTATAGATTTAAATGCTTAACTCTCTTTTTCTGATTTCATTATACAGTGGTGTGAAAAACTATTTGCCCCCTTCCTGATTTCTTATTCTTTTGCATGTTTGTCACACAAAATGTTTCTGATCATCAAACACATTTAACCATTAGTCAAATATAACACAAGTAAACACAAAATGCAGTTTGTAAATGGTGGTTTTTATTATTTAGGGAGAAAAAAAAAATCCAAACCTGCATGGCCCTGTGTGAAAAAGTAATTGCCCCCTGAACCTAATAACTGGTTGGGCCACCCTTAGCAGCAATAACTGCAATCAAGCGTTTGCGATAACTTGCAATGAGTCTTTTACAGCGCTCTGGAGGAATTTTGGCCCACTCATCTTTGCAAAATTGTTGTAAATCAGCTTTATTTGAGGGTTTTCTAGCATGAACCGCCTTTTTAAGGTCATGCCATAGCATCTCAATTGGATTCAGGTCAGGACTTTGACTAGGCCACTCCAAAGTCTTCATTTTGTTTTTCTTCAGCCATTCAGAGGTGGATTTGCTGGTGTGTTTTGGGTCATTGTCCTGTTGCAGCACCCAAGATCGCTTCAGCTTGAGTTGACGAACAGATGGCCGGACATTCTCCTTCAGGATTTTTTGGTAGACAGTAGAATTCATGGTTCCATCTATTACAGCAAGCCTTCCAGGTCCTGAAGCAGCAAAACAACCCCAGACCATCACACTACCACCACCATATTTTACTGTTGGTATGATGTTCTTTTTCTGAAATGCTGTGTTCCTTTTACGCCAGATGTAACGGGACATTTGCCTTCCAAAAAGTTCAACTTTTGACTCATCAGTCCACAAGGTATTTTCCCCAAAGTCTTGGCAATCATTGAGATGTTTCTTAGCAAAATTGAGACGAGCCCTAATGTTCTTTTTGCTTAACAGTGGTTTGCGTCTTGGAAATCTGCCATGCAGGCCGTTTTTGCCCAGTCTCTTTCTTATGGTGGAGTCGTGAACACTGACCTTAATTGAGGCAAGTGAGGCCTGCAGTTCTTTAGACGTTGTCCTGGGGTCTTTTGTGACATCTCGGATGAGTCGTCTCTGCGCTCTTGGGGTAATTTTGGTCGGCCGGCCACTCCTGGGAAGGTTCACCACTGTTCCATGTTTTTGCCATTTGTGGATAATGGCTCTCACTGTGGTTCGCTGGAGTCCCAAAGCTTTAGAAATGGCTTTATAACCTTTACCAGACTGATAGATCTCAATTACTTCTGTTCTCATTTGTTCCTGAATTTCTTTGGATCTTGGCATGATGTCTAGCTTTTGAGGTGCTTTTGGTCTACTTCTCTGTGTCAGGCAGCTCCTATTTAAGTGATTTCTTGATTGAAACAGGTGTGGCAGTAATCAGGCCTGGGGGTGGCTACGGAAATTGAACTCAGGTGTGATACACCACAGTTAGGTTATTTTTTAACAAGGGGGCAATTACTTTTTCACACAGGGCCATGTAGGTTTGGATTTTTTTTCTCCCTAAATAATAAACACCATCATTTAAAAACTGCATTTTGTGTTTACTTGTGTTATATTTGACTAACTGGTTAAATGTGTTTGATGATCAGAAACATTTTGTGTGACAAACATGCAAAAGAATAAGAAATCAGGAAGGGGGCAAATAGTTTTTCACACCACTGTATTTTGCCACTTTCTCTGTGCAGTTTTCCCCCTTCACTGTGTCTTATTAATGACAATTAAAAATGAGCAGAGCAGACACGCAGGCAAACAACACTGAATAGTCAAAGGCTGCTACTTTAGTGTTAGACCCACTGATTAGTAAATAATCGATTAATAATTAAACAATTAGAACACCTTGAAAAGCAGAATGAAAATCAAGATGAAAATATTGTTAAAAAGAAAAAAAAATACATTATTCTTATATAACTGCTTGGTACATTTTAATATATTTATTTATTTTATTTTTTTTAACCAAAACTTAGTTTTCTAATTTCTATATTGTTCCCAAAACACAGAACTTGGGAAATAACACATTACTTAATTAGCCCAGGAGTCCAATTAAAAACAAAAGCTGGTTGGAACAAAAACCTGCAGCACCAGGACCGAGTTTGGGAAACACTATGCTAGACTCATTACCTCACCCTTGCTTCAAACAAACTAAATGACCATTTAACCCAGTAGTGACCTGTCTGAATTAGTGACTTCGCTGGAACATTGTCATCCACTGCTTAACTACCTATATATTGATTGATGGAACACTATTGTAAGCATTTCTTAGCAGCACAAACTCTCAAGAATCATTGCATCTTAAATGTAACAATACTTGACAATGACTTTAGCCAACTTTAACATTTAACTAAAAGGCAGTGAGGCCTACAAGCCCTGTAATAATAAGAAAGCATTTTTTTTTAATTGCCCCACTTTTAGTCCATGATGACCGACCTAACTAATACCATCAGAAGCAGGTGGTGTGGGGCACAATTGTTTATAAGGGATCAGAGATTGAGTTGGATGTGGGAGACAGGAAAATAACAATAACGGACTGGGTGATAATGGCAGGGGGTAGAACATTTGGGGTCGTGGATGAAGAAGGAAATGGGAGTGGATCATAGAGAGGTGGCTCGTGAGAATAAAGTGCCCTTAAGTTGGGCCCAGCAAGATCTGATGTAATGGGATGGTGAAGGCTGAGGGAAAGGGAAGGGATAGACGAACGGATGTTGGGAATATCTGAACACAATTAGTTACAGAAGATATAGCTTTAACTTAACAAGATACAACACAGCCAACAACATATACAATGATAATAATGAACTGATAGAATAATAAACCAAGTTTCAAAATTATCCATGACAAGGCTGGTATCCAATTCAAAAAGCCCAAAACACTAGACAGGTCCATATCAGGAAGGCCAAAAATGGGACAGCTTGCGTCAGCTGCCGTTTTCTGTATCAGTTCAGTGAATGAAGAAATACTGTGTGATGAATCTGGAATATAAGTGCAGCACTGAGGACCAATGGCAGCACATGAGCTCTCCTGTGTGGCCAACAACATGTCCAATGCCAATCTGTTCAGAAGAGTCACAATCCTTACAGCAAGCACTTCTGCTGTTTTATTGATGGCTCCTCATTACGCTTAACAAATGGGGCACTAGCATCTGGACATGCTGTTTTTTCCCTATCTAGAAAAGAAACATTTTCCTTTTTTTTCTTCACAATGTGTGGAAGTAACATTTGTACAGTGAATAGAAATTAAGAAACACGTTATATATGGAAATTACAAAAAAAAAACAAAAAAAAAAATGAAAAACTCATTGCTTCTTTGATGTTTTTTTCATTTTAAATCAAACAGTAAATTAATCAAAAAGTTGTAGGATTAATACTTCAGGTTCACTTATTGCTATACAACAAAAACAGATCATATAACATAGTAGGTGACTGATAGATGCACTGCACATTTTAATGTTTTGTCAGTGGTGTTTTATAGTTTTATAGGAGTCAACAGCAAGCAAACCTTTTTTCCTAAGTTCTTGCTACACTTGTGTAAGTGATTAATAATGCACCTACAGTAGGTGGCTACTATTCTAAAGTATTAATCATAAAGGACAGAATGATAATATTTTTCTTCATTTAAGAAAAAAGCAAAGAAAACATGAAAAGAGCCTCTCTAAAATACAACCAGGAAAAAGAAAAACAAATCTTACAAGAGAGGCACTAGCTACAGTAAAAGAAGTAAGAAATTCCATAGTCTGGGAATGTCAGTACAAAATCCACGGTCACTTAACAGAAATTAATTTATTTAGCAGTTGAATGTCCAGGGTTGATGTTTGCCTTGTGACCAAAACCTGCCAAGATCTCAACTAACTTCCCACAATGAGGAATTGTGTAAATGGATTAGAAAATTGAATCACTTTATAGATAAGCAGCAATTAACAGATTAATAATAATCAGCAGTTGTTCACCAGATACAAGTATAGATGAAATGTATAAACAGAATTGGGGCTACAGTAGTGATACGCATAACAAATTCTTAAGAAATCGGGTATCAGAATCAGAAAACCAGTGAAAACAAAAGTAAGTGACAGTAGTCTGCTCTTGAAGATTTGTGAAGCTGAAAACTCTGGTTGCTGAATTCTGGATACTCTGAAACAGTCTAAGTGGGATGAGAATAGAACATGTGTGACTGTTTTGGCAACTTTGTTGGGCAGTGAGAGATGGTCACTTCCAGAAGATTTTTGAAGTTGAAAGAAATGAGATATGTAAAAGCCAGATTCCTGACATTAGAGGGAGAAAAGACTATGGAACCTTAAATCTCTATTACTTATCTAAGCAGCTTTTTAGTAGGTGAGCAACACTCCAGACTTGTACCCATTAAGGTTATATGGCTGAAACTAAAAAAAAAAGCATTTATGTATGACAAATAAGTAATTAAGATCATTGGAATATAGTAAGGGAAGACACATGAACATTCAACACTTCTGTCTAAAAACCAACAACAACAACATTTATTTATATAGCACATTTTCATACAAAAAGTAGCTCAAAGTGCTTTACATAATGAAGAAAAGAAGAATAAAAGACAAATAAGAAATTAAAATAAGACAACCTTAGTTAACATAAAAAGGAGTAAGGTGAAACCAGGGTACATTAGAAAAAAAACTAATTCTCTGACCTCTTTCCATACCTGCACTACTATGTTACTAAAATGCTGTCATCTGTTTCAGTGCACAACCATATCTTGCATTTCACATTTCTGCACTGTTTGCTGTCTTGCTGTCATGACTATGCATGGTTCTTTTCTGCTATGCACTATTGGTTGTTGTAATCCTCATGAGATTTGCTTTGTGCACTTTCGGCAATCGTGCATTGTGTACTATATATAAGTTGTTGTTCTTTAGTGTTACTGTTAAGAGACTAGCCATGAGCAAGAATTCTATTATGATACTACAAGTTCTGCTATATTTGCAAAAGGCACTTCCACCAACAATGACGCAGACTGGATTATCCTCTGGGTATTCTTAATAAAATCTACCAAATTTAAGGCCATGATGTTGGATGAATTCATCAAATAGGGGAAGGTAAATAATAAATGAAACGTTACAAACAGTAGGCAACAGGTAAATGTATGGATTTGTGCCATCAAGAGAATCAAATTGTAATCCATACAACAGAAGGGCTTGAAACCATGCCAAAAGAATTCCTGTAAGACTAAATTATTTCAACACATGGTATAAGAATGTTTGTTGGATTATTAAAAATATGAGACCAGCTATGTTATATGAGTTGGAGACAGTGGCACTGACCAGAAAGCAGGAGACAGATCTGGAGATGGCAGAGTTAAAGATGTTAAGATTTGCATTGGGTGTGACAAGGATGAACAGGATTAGAAATGAGGACATTAGAGGGTCAGCTCAAGTTGGATGGTTGAGAGACAAAGTCAGAGAGGCGAGATTGCGTTGGGTTGGACATGTGCAGAGGAGAGATGCTGAGTATATTGGGAGAAGGATGCTAAGGATAGAAGTGCCAGGGAAGAGGAAAAGAGGAAGGTCTAAGAGAAGGTTTATGGATGTGGTGAGAGAGGACATGCATGTGGTGGGTGTAACGGAGCAAGATGACAAGGACAGGAAGATATGGAAGATGATGATCTGCTGTGGCAACGCCTAACGGGAGCAGCCGAAATTAGAAGAAGAATATTAGGATAAGATGTGGAGCTGTCCAGAAATTAAAATGGACTGTTTTGAGTAACAACTAGTAAGCAATTGTTGACTGTTAAGGGTTCATTTACTCTTATCCTCATTCATTTAAATTTTTCACAGCTCCTATGGATGTTTCACTTTGGAGTTTGTCAACAATGTGATGCCTTGAGATGTACCACTGGACACCAATGTCAGGTTGTTCAGATTCACTATTAAACTGGTCCAAGAAACCATGTGGCTGTATTCTTTTTGTAGCTTTACATTTAGAGCATAGACACAGACGAAAGCATTTACCTGTTTGTTTATTTCTGTAATATTTGACCAGATCGTGTTTAATCCCTTGTCTCCAGCTTCAATATTTTCAAGCCTCTTCTGTTTTTCAAGTAGATCCTCACTTAGCTTTGGTATTTCTTGTGCTGATACCTTTTGGCTGGACTCCACTATAAAGAGATGAAAAAAAAATCAAAAAGATTTCTAGGGAAAGTTGTTTAGATGACACAATCAACAACACTGTAACTAGACAACATTTTGTTTGGCAGAAGTCATAAATAAATTTGGTATCTATTAAAACATAAAGAAACTATCAAATTTTAGTCTTTCAATAGTTCTTGATACGAGTGCCATTTTTAGCAATTGTGCTACTACACATCTCATCTGCCCACTACTAGCCCACTTGCATTTTCTCTGTGAAGACATACTGTATCTGTGGGATGTGTGAGCAGCCTTCAAGATCTTGCAGAAAAAACTGTAAAAAAAACTTTGTAACTTGTTGACTGTCTGTGGTATGATGTGGGGTATAGACACTATTTCACCAGGAGAAGGAGAATATACTGTATAAAATGAACGCTGTCGGGAAGATAATTAACACTAATCACTGCAGCAACAAAAAAATATTTGATATTAATAATAATAATTCATTTTATTTATAAGGCACTTTACATTAGTAGTAAATCTCAAAGTGCTACATAAAAATATTAATATATTAAAATTTTTTCACAAAACACATATTTTTAGCTGTCAATTATATATTTTTTTTTATGTCAATATTTTATTTTACCAGTTGTGTTTGGGGTCCTAGCAAGCCAAGTCCTTAGGGTCATTCTCCTCTGGGGTGAGACCTATTTTTGTTGGACTCTGGACTTTTTTAGGATTCTGGCCTGTTTTCTGTGGACATTTTTGAAGTGCTTATCCGTTTTATTATTTTCTGGTACTAACAGCACAATATTTTTTTGTATTTGATATGTCTTAATATTAACATTTATTTTTAAAGAAAAAAACATTCATTTTTTTCAATAATAATGTCAGAATATAGTTAGAATTGAACACAGTGATGAGTCATAGCAGCAGTCAGTGCATACAAAATTCCCATATTTTCTCAGTGAGTGGGACAACACAGCCAAGAATAGACATTGGACTCAGAAGGAATGGCCAGCTAGAAAAAGACTAAAGTTTGGTGCTAATCACATCATCAGACCTAGCTTGGTGGATATTAGGCTTGGTTTAATGAAGTAGTTTGTCAAAGCCCCATCAAAATATGGAGCCTATTTTTGTCCAAGGCTAAACTGAAAGAGACAATTTTACTGAACCTGATTATTTCTGATGTAGAACTTGATGGTGTGATGAACAACCTGGAACAACAGGCTTGAGGATAATTCAAAGAAAAAATGTGTACATTTTTAAGTTAACTGTAAAGATCCAAATTGTAAAGAAATTGCGAAAAATGTATTAGTTATGTTTAAGGAATTGGGTTTCAACATGAGTTTCAAAGTTCATTTTTTGGATTGCATTTAGAATTTTTCCTTGAAAATCCTGAAGTGGTGAGTGAAGAGCAGGTTGAAAATTTCTATCAGGATACCAAGGGTGTGGAAAGAATGTACCAGATATGCTAGGATGTCAGTATGATGACGGACTACTGCTTGATTATTCATAGGGATGCACCAGAAAAATGGACATCAGCCCACTAGCAGCTGAGCATGATGAGACAGCATACCAGTAGCAAAGTACAAATGATCACAATAGATCAGGGGTGCCCACACTTTTTCGGCTTGTAAACTACTTTTAAAATGACCAGGTCGAAATGATCTACCTACATTAAAAATGCTATTATATATATATATATATATATATATATATATATATATATATATATATATATATATATACATATATATATACACACACACACACACACACACTCCGTATACTTTATACATAAAATATATGTTGTCATACCTTGCATAACTGAATAACCTTTATGGCACAATAACAATTCAATACATTTATGGTCACTACAGTATTTGGATTTAATTATCTTCATGTGAGAAAAGGCTGACTCGCATAAATAAGTAGAGCCGAAAAATGCAGTCAAGGAGGTAGCACATTTCCTCATGTTTGGGTACTTTTCCTCTGTGAGTAAGTTCCAAAACTGTCCATGAGCCCCATACGTCAGCTGAATGTCATCCTCCACTGTAGAGGTGTTTTAGGTGAAACAGTGTTGCAATTTTTGATGCGGGTGAATCACCTTCAACATCTTCCCTAAATGGATAGCACTTAAATGTAGCGATTGGCTCAAGTAAAGCTGAGTCTTGAAACCGTCTGTCAAAGTCTGACAGGCAATTTTCAATCTGCTCTGTGTAGCGTATGCTGTCAAGTTGCGCACACGCCTTCCATTGCGTCTCCAGCTCTGACGCGAGGTTTTGGATGTTTCCCAAATCAAGGCTCTGCAGCTTTGAGGACAGATGTTGCATTTTTCGTTTGAAAGCATTAACTGAGCTAATCATATTGACCATGGAATTCTCTTTTCCTTGCAGCTGTAAATTAAGCTCATTCAACATGTTGGTCAGATGGGAAAAAAAATGCCAAGTCTAGCGGCCATTGATCGTTATTAAGTTGCTTGTATCCTGCATGTTTAATGACAAGGAGAAACTCCTTTTTCTCCGGCCAGGGGTCTTGAAATCTCAGCAGGAATTTCTCCCTAGCCATCTGTCTCAACGAAGGCCTCTTTTATCATCTCTCCATCTTGGAAGGACTTCTTATGCTTAATGATCGAGTGACTCACCCCGAAAGATTGCTTCGGTGTGTCTGCCTTTGCTTTTGAATTCACCCGAGTGAAAAATGATGGCTGTCCGATTAACTGCGATTTTAGTTCCCTCTCCTTTCTCTTTCTCAGATCGCTTTTCAGAAGGAAGTCAGTTTCTTGTTTTTATGAACAGTTCGAAAGTGCTTTTCCACATTTTCCATCTTTGGAACATCAATGATAGATTGACAGATCAGACAAACACCCTTCCACATCCAGCCCATACCCTCCCCAAACAAATTTTTTTTAAATCCCTTCTTTAGTCGATATAAATTGGAAGGCTAACTAGATCACAGCCGGAGTTTTGCAGTAGCTCGCACGTATGATCGTGCATGCGGGATGACCAGTGTGTTTGAAGAAGAGATCTCAGACTGGCCGCCCTGTATGTCAATCAAGTGGCAAATGCCATAGGAAGTATATATGATAGACTAACATTTAAAAAAATTTTTTTTGAATGCAACGCGATCTACCTGCACTACCTTTGCGTTCTACCGGTCGATCTCGATCAACGTATTGGGCACCCCTGCAATAGATGGTTCTTTAGGCAATAATCTTCACCACCAAGTGGGAAATGATTAGAGATTGTTGTGATCCCAAAACTGTCCGATAAAAAAGTAAAGATTTCATTCTAATAAATTCTGAACAGATGGTATTCCCAAATGTGTTGTGTCAGATGACATCCTCCACAATGAAAGAATTGTATTTTAGTAAGACTTCATTCATTTTTTAAAAATCTAATTGAAAGGTGACATTCTGAGTGTTGTCTCTATTTATGCAGACGTGTAGACTTTTGATAAAACCCTGCTACAGTTTGAAGATGAGGATTTCAACTGCACATAGTGATAGAATGTAAACTAGTTTTCTTCTAATGATGTCCTTTATTAAAAAAAAATGTTTTGATGAAAGCTTCAAAATCTGTTCATCATCTAAAGCAGAATTTCTTAATACAGATGTCTTTCTGATTCTTTGTCTGGCATTTGAAAAATAATTTTGACATCATTTCTAGCAATTAGTATTAGAATATTGTCTTCCATCTGTTTTCACAGATTTTATCAACAATTCTGTCTGCTAAATGATAAATAAGGATTAACCATTACATTTATATTTATTTCCATGGACACAGCAGTTCATGCAAGAAAGTCACTTACTTGCCCTTAGCTTCTCCTTCATTGCGTCCAGGTCTTCTTTAAGGGCAATCTGCATCCATATCAAACCAGCACAGGCCACGGTGCATGCAGCAAGAATGATAAATGCACACAAAGGATAGCAGATTCTGCAGCACTGCACATATCCTCTTCTGCTTAAAAAAGAAGATTCAAAGCATTCACCTCTTTGTAAGTTTGGATATTTCACATTAAACAGCAATAAAATTATTTTTCTATAAACTTTGTAATACATAATGGCATGCAGTGTTGCTTCTCAGATCAAGAGTAACTTATTTTAAGCATCATTTAAATTTCTGATTGGAAACCTTAAAAACCTTACCAAAGCTTAAAAAGAGATGGACAGAACATTAAAACCTTAAAACTTTCATCAGTTCATAAACAGGGATAAACAAAGAAACCCCTCTGTATTGCCAGGTTTAATACATGGCAACAGCAGAGCTTCCACGCATAGCTAATTCAGAATTTTAACTTTTGATAACAAACTTTTCTTTGACCTAAGCTTAATTTGAAAATTTTGATGAGTGCTAGTGTCTGATTTACAAAAATATAAGTCTCTTATAAGGGTAATGCATTGCTTGCCGCTTTGTAATGGTTGAAAGGTTACTTTAAAGGGAGTAGGGAAAATACGCCAAAAACAAGTAAAAAGGTTATTTAGTGCCCTACATCCAATGCTGAAAATCTACGAATGAGAGAAATCTGGAATTTTCAGTTTGTTTACATTTTTTATTTATTTAACATTTTATAAAACTGCCTCAAGTGTATTTCTGAGTAAATATGTGAAAGTTGATGCTCTGAAAGTGACAGAAATCTTAACGCTGGTTAATGTCGTTTAGCTTACCAAACAGAGCAGATGTAATGAATGGCAGTACTGGCAAAGTCCGTCATGTTCTTTTTTTTATTATTCATTTTCAATAACTTAATGAATTGGACTGGAATCAAGAACGCTTCATTATCAGTTTGTGAGTGGTACTGAAACTTTGCAGAGGATTCTTTTAAAGAATAAGGAGTAAGACATTACTTCTGTGATGATACAGCAATTATACAACTGCAAATAATAAAATACTCAAATTCAAAGCAGAATATCCTAAAATGAAGATCTTTATCATTCAGATGCTGAGAAAGATGCTCTCTGAGCCAAGGAAACCACTAAAGAAAACATATCACACAAATGTACAATAGTAGAAAATTTACTAACAAATCGCACTGCCTTTATAAAAGAAAATGGGCTGGCAAATACTTTTCAAGGTAAAAATTATAAATGAAAAATAAAATCATGTGCCAAAAGGATTGTATGCAGAGATTGTCCATAGCATAAGTTACCTAGTTTTTTCTTTTTCCACGTACCCTATAGAGAATTACATTAATGAAATTTAACAGTAACAGCCTTATAATTGTAGCCCAAACCAATGAAAATGTTACTTTCTGAATGGACAAATTCTGCTTTAGCAAAGGTATTATTCTCTTCTATATACCTAATGCATTATTTACAATAAAATGTAACAGATAAACAAACAGTGGTGCCTGTATGCTATTTAATATTACAGTACTCCCTCGCTATATCGCGCTTCGACTTTCGCGCTTCACTCTATCGCGGATTTTATATGTAAGCATATTTAAATATATATTGCGGATTTTTTGCTGGTGCGCGGATTTCTGCAGACAATGGGTCTTTTAATTTCTGGTACATGCTTCCTCAGTTGGTTTGCCCAGTTGATTTCATACAAGGGACGCTACTGGCAGATGGCTGAGAAGCTACCCAACCAGAGCTCGTATTACCTATTAAATAAAACTCCTCAAATATATTGTGAGCACGGGGTCTGTTCGCACCCCTAGAAGATACGGCCGCTCCTCAAAAAACACTGAAAGATTACCTTCACAATGCTCTCTTCCTTGCTGGGCTTAAATGTGGCTGTTTTGTCAAGCGATACGCTTCCTGCATGGTGCTTCGCATACTTAAAAGCTTGAACGGTACGTATTGATTTTTAATTGTTTGTTTTTCTCTGTCTCTCTCTCTCACTCTCTCTGACACTCTGTGCTCCTGACGGAGGGGGTGTGAGCAGGGGGGGCTGTTCGCACCACTAGACGATACGGACGCTCCTCTAAGAAAATGCTGAAAGGCTACCTTTACATTGTTCCCTTCCTAGCAGCTGCGTTGTCCGGCGGTGCTTCGCATACTTAAAAGCCCAAACAGCCCTATTGATTTGTTTGCTTTTCTTTCTCTCTCTGACATTATCTGCTCCTGACGCGCACTCCTTTGAAGAGGAAGATATGTTTACATTCTTTTAATTGTGAGACGGAACTGTCATCTCTGTCTTGTCATGGAGCACAGTTTAAACTTTTGAAAAAGAGACAAATGTTTGTTTGCAGTGTTTGAATAAAGTTCCTGTCTCTCTATAACCTCCTGTGTTTCTGTGCAAATCTGTGACCCAAGCATGACAATATAAAAATAACCATATAAACATATGGTTTCTACTTCGCGGATTTTCACCTTTCACGGGGGGGTCTGGAACGCAACCCCCGCGATAGAGGAGGGATTACTGTACTATTGTTAAGCTATATTGTAAAGATTAGAGGTAACCAACAAGTTTTAAGCCTGATGTATTAAGAGAAATAGCAGTAAAAGCAAGCAAGTTTTAATTTTGTGCATAACCCCTATGAACATTAACACATTTGTTAGAAAGTTCACAAAGCATTTCTTTCTCTCTTTTACTTGAAACCGCTGCTTAACTGTTAGTGGTCAGCCGTCTGGATCCTCTGTGTTGTTATTAATGTCTGCAGGAACCTCAATGCCTTTGTCTAAGCCTCTGCTTCCTTTCACCAACAACCACCAAACTTTTCCAATCAGGTCATCCTGCCTACCACGTTCAAAGTACCAAATTCAACTCATCCTATGTTCCAAGGCTTTTTAATAACACATCGGACTCCTGACATTTTCAGAAAGACTCCAAACATACATTGCCGATTATATGTATTTCTATTCTGATGTGCAGCTCCTCATTTTTTCTTTCTGATGGTGTATGTGTCACAATGACACAGCAACGCTTCTCTCCTATTGTCTTATACAAACTTTTTCTATACCTTTCACGCAAAACATTTTGTCTTGCTTGTGAAATGACTCATCTGTAGCTAAATGAGGTCTTTATGATTGGCACTGTGTGTCTCTCCAACGGCTATGGTGAAATTTGCAATACAGAAGACCCCCATGGAGTCGTGGTTCAGAGTTCGCGGACTCAGTCATTCGTGGATTTTTCCTTAGAACCCAACTAATAATTGTTAGCAGAAACCGCAAATATCCTCCACAATTTTTATGGCTTTTTTTTGTGGCAATACTGTACTGTAGAGAGAACAAGAAGCAGCTGTAGAGAAAACTGCGACTTGGGATGGTGAAAGTAGCCAATAGAATTTGAAACTACAACTCCCAGCAGTCCATGCAGTAGCTCTGATTGGTCTTCTGCTGAGGGTGCTGGGGCTGTTGAGGACAAAGGGTGTCAGAGTGGCTTTTAAAAAGGGGGCCGGTGACCAAAAGCAAAAAAAAAAGTTTTTGTAATTTGTGTTTCAAGTTCCTATCTGTCTGCCTTTTGTTGGGTTACCTGTACTTATTCGTTTTGTCCTGGATCGTTTTGTGCGTCTGGATTGTCTGCCTATGTACATGAGAACTGTAAGTGGATTTATGGCCATCCTGCAAAGAAAGGAGCACTCCTGAACCCGTCCACCCATCTTCACCATTTCAGGAAATACTGGTAGGACTATCTTTACATTCCCATTCAACGTGCGGATCTCTGGACTATCTATTTTCATCGTTACATTTCATCCAATGCCATTTTTCATGAATGTTTGTCAAGATTTTCTGTGTGTGTTTTGTTTATGCTTTGTTGTATTAATGTGTAATCGGCGTAAGGGGAACAGGGGTGGTATTGTTGTTTTCATTATATTCTTTATTTGCTGTTTGATTAACGGTTTGCTTTGTTTTTCTCTTAGTTTGTGAGTGTGCGCATCGAGTCAAGGCTGGAATCTGCTTGCTTGCTTACTTAAAAGCCTGTACCATACCTGTCCTTTTTGGCTGATTGCTTTGTTTCTCTCTCCTCCCCCAGACATTCTACTGTTGGGGGTTGTGCTCCCCTATGATGTTTGTCTATTGTTTAATCGTTAACTAACTGCATGCTGAGCACCTTTTACTTCTGAAAGAGACATGTTTGTTTGAAGAGTTTGAATAAAGTTCCTGTCTCTACAATCTCCTGTGTTTGTGTGCAATTCTGTGACCTAAGCTGCACTAAGACTAGCCTGCAAGCATCAGCGCTTACCTCTGTGTGCTTGCTTGCAGCCAGTTTAAGCGCAGTTGGCTCAGGGATTTACATCCATGGCGTCAGTTGCATTTTGTACATATTGTTCCAGTCGTTTTTTTAAATAGTTTTTACAGTTCATTAGCAGTGTGTAAAATGATCAGTGTTGCAGTAATTGTGATGCTCTTTGCATGAAAAAAAAAGTGTTCCATTAAAATTTCACTTTTTCTTTGTTAATTGTGTTTACTTAAAGTGCAGCAAAAAAGTATTTGGCATCCAGGAATCCATTCACCCCCAAGTATGTGGCAGTTTAGCGGTTAAAGCCCCAAGATGCCACCAAAACGAGCTGCACCGTCTAAGGCTTCTGGCAATGAAAACGCACTTGCATGAATTACAGTACATATAGCGGTAACATCTGTATTTTACATTCTAGCACTGCGGGAGACATAGCAGTACAGTATACAGGTTTACCTTTGCACTCTTTATTTTTAGGTAATGTATTAAGCGGAGTTTGAAATTAAGTTAAAGTGTTTTGGGGGCATATTTAGGGTTTAAACTATGAAAATAGGCATTTTCTTTAACCACCTCCAAAATTTGCGGTTTTTCACAATTCGCAGGTGGTCTAGGAACGTAACCCCAGCAAATTTTGGGGGTGTACTGTACTTCAGTTGAACTATCAATCTTATTTGTCATTCAAGTACTCCTGAATAAGTTTTCCTAAGGACAGGAAGAAGTATTGTTCTTTAAAAACTGGCCTTCACTTTAAAAAACTGCTGCCTTCCTGGTCTGCCAGTACCATCCAGTCAAAGCCGGTGACTATTCAGCTGTTATAAAAAAAACTGAAATCCTCTTTCATTAACATTACAGCCTTCTTCACACATTTACTAACACGTTTTAGAATTACCACAATGAGAGGCAATATTCACAGAAACCCGATTTCTGAAATGCCATGTAAACCTTTATTCCAGCTAGAGAAAGTGGGTTGTTAGCTTCTGAGAAACCTGGTTATTATTCTTGTTTCTCGTAAACCCTTTAACCTGGTTACTGTTAAAGATTTTGTGGTCTGCGCATGTCTGTTGCACTCTGTCAGCCTGCGCATATATTTACTTTGCAGATGCTTTCAGCAGCAGTGGGTAGAAGCCTCCACAAAACACATTTCCACAGGCAAATGTTCGGGTGATTACATTATTCCTTCTCCTGGCTGAAATTATTTTCATCAGAATCTCAGAATTGGCTAAATTATTGACGAGCCGATGTATAGCACTGAGCTCAGTAACACAATCTCAACAGCAGAAGGGCAACACATTGAAACTAACGTGTGCTTAGTAGTCCAATTAATTTTTAAAGTAAAAAGTAACCTAAAGCAATACTTATCATATTAAAATAAAAAATACCTGCGTTATTATTATTCCAGCCGCACTGGGTGTATGGCAAGAAGCTCAAGTACCGGGTCCTCTGCAGGCCTCAATCACACAGCCAAGCAAAGAAATGTGCGTTACAAGAATGGTAACAGAAACCTATTAATAAAGCCCTAAATTGACTAAGCATATTTATAAAGCATAAGAAATTACCATAGCTGTCATGCTCATTTCCGGATTCACGCTGGCCAGTGATGTCATTTAACTCTTTTTTGTTTTTGCGCAGTTTAAGGACGGCGGAGTGTTTTGACAAAGGACTCCAGATTTTTAAAAAACCACATTTCTGCCTTAACCCAGTTATCGTGTGCATGTAAATGCATAAGGCATGCAGCAGGTTGATTTGCATTGCATTCTTCATTACTTTGACTAAACATACTGTACCATGACTGTAGAACAGGGAATTAATATTGATTTAACTATGGAAAAAATATTATCTTTTCTTTTGACATGTATCCGAAAAGCTTAGTGAAGATGCAGAATTTTAAGCTCTAAATTGCAAAGTTCACACTAATTTTATGTGCCCTGTGCCAATATTTCAAAATGTTTTCCTATTTGTACAGATATTTTAGGAATATGTGTTTTTCCTCCAAATGCTCATTTTCAGAATACCATGAAAATTAATTGGTTTACCAAGCTATGAAGAGTCAGTTTTAATGGCAGCATTTAATTTCCAAAAATGCAAATCCTGATAATATACATAAAGCTCTGCTTTCTCCAATGAATGACTATCATGGTGGCGCAGTGGTAGCACTGCTGCCTCGCAGTAAGGAGACCTGGATTCGCTTCCCGGATCTTCCCTGCGTGGAGTTTGCATGTTCTCCCCGTGTCTATGTGGGTTTCCTCTGGGTGCTCCGGTTTCCTCCCACAGTCCAAAGACACGCAGGTTAGGTGCATTGGCGATCCTAAATTGTCCCTAGTATGTGGGTGTGTGCCCTGCAGTGGGCTGGCGCCCTGTCCGGGATTTGTTCCTGCCTTGCGTCCTGTATTGGCTGGGATTGGCTCCAGCAGACCCTCATGACCCTGTGTTAGGATATAGCGGGTTGGAAAATGACATCTTCACATTTTCTTTAGCTATTTTCTCTTATAATAGGAGATATTAGGGCTACTGGTCTTTATGGTAAGGAATAAAAAGAGCAAATCATTAAAACATTCAAATAAAAAAAATCCCTATGACACACAAATAAAAAATAAATAAATAAATCACCAAGATTTACAAAAATTATTGAAGCCACTAGAGAGAGTGGTGTCTGCATATAACACATATACTGAAACGGTTTCTTTGGGGACTTAGTATCGAAATGTTCCATTCCTCACACCAATTACCAGCTTTTGTAAAAAAATATTTAAATATTGAAGTATGCAATTTTACTGAAAGATTATAGTGACTGCGGGCTACTTGAAACTGTACACGGTACACAGAAATAACATCTCACCTTAACCCTGGGGCATTGTTTATAATTTAAATACTCAAGGAAACCTAAAAATAGTTAAATCCGAGAATATACAAAGTATATCAGGTAATGCAGGTTAGTGAAGTGCTAAACCATATTTTTTTAATTATGCTAGAGGAACAAATAAAACATTTTCTTGCTGTTGGTTACCTTCAAGCATACCACATATACCACCTCAGACATGGATACATTTTTGACTTGATTTACTCCTCTGCTCCACAGTTTAAAATTACAAATCAAACAATTCAGATGTGATTTAAGGGCACATTGCAGACTTTCATTTAAGGGGATTTGCATATATTCAGTCACAACACATAGAAATTACACTTTTTATACATGGTCCCCCCATTTCAGGGAACCAAATTGTTTGAGATTATAGCTGTCAAGGGTGTTTGTGACTATGCAGGTGTGCTTCATTGCTTTGTTAGTTCGGACATAAGATACCTAACCTTAATTCTACCTAGAGGCTACATTATTCAACATGTGGACAAGAGCTCTGCCAATGAAAATCAATGAAGCCATTATGAGACTGAATAACAAAAAATAAAACGATTAAGGACATTGGTAGAACCTTAAAATTATCTAAATCAACTATCTGAAATACCATTAAGAAAAAAGGACGGACTAGTGAGCTCAATAATTGCAAAGGGACTGGTTGGCCAAGGAAGACCAAAACTGCTGACGATAGGAAAATCCTTACTATGGCAAAGAAAAAGCCCCCAGTGCCTGTCTGAAAGATCAGAAACACACTTTCTAAAGCAGATGTGGAAATGTCAGAAATGACTATCCACAGAAGACTTCATGAACAGAAATGCAGAGGCCACGCTGCAAGATGCAAACCACTAATTAGCCACAAAAACAGAATGGCCAGATTACAGTTTACGAAAAAGTACTTCAAACAGCCTGCTGAATTCTGGAAAAAGGTCTTGTGAACAGAAAAGACAAAGATGAACCTGCATCAGAGTGATGGCAAGAGAGAAGTGTGGAGACAAAAAGGAGCTACTCAAGATCCAAAGCAGGCCACCTCATCTGTTAAACATGGTGGTGGAAGTGTTAAGGCTTGGGCATTTATGGCTGCCGCAGGTACTGGCACGTTCTCTTCACTGATGATGTAACTGCTGATGGTAGGTGTAAAATATACTCTGAGGTGTGTAAAAACATTTGACCTGTTCAAGTTCCAGTAAATACCTCCAAACTCATTGGACAGAGCTTCATCAGGCAACAAGATGACCCAAAACATACTGCTAAGTCAACACAGGAATTTTTCAAAGATAAAAAATTGATAATTATAGAATGGACAAGCCAGTCAGCCAAATTTAAATTGAATTGAGCAGGTCTTCCATATACTGAAGTCAAACGTTAAGGGGATAAGCCCTCAAAACAAGCTGGAGCTGAATTGAAAACATCTGAATTGTAATTTTAAGCCATGTAGCAGAGGGTTAAATCATGAAAAAAAAGTGTGTTCATCCTAAAAATTACAGAGGGCACTCTATCAATCTATCTCTCTCTCTCTATATATTATATATATATATATATATATATATATATATATTGTGAGACATGCCCGGACACCACATCTTTATACAAAAGTGCACACGTTTATTCACAGTTCTTGCACAACACAGTCCCGCACAGCACACTGTGCTCCCAGCACCAATCACCCCTAATCCGGGCCTTTCTTTTAATGTCCGTGGGCCGCCTTTCCTCTCTCCACGGGAGCCTAGTTCTGCTCCCACTCCCGACTCTAGCTCCCTGATTGTAGGAAGGCGTCCCCTTTTATTTCCACCCGGATGTGCTCCAGGTGCTTGACGATGTTCTTCCGGCAGCACTTCCTGGTGTGGCGGAAGTGCTGCTTTTGCACCCAGAAGCACTCCAGGCATCCCTGGAAGGCTCTTCTTCCATCTTCCTGGGTGTGGCAGAAGTGAATGCCTCCCTGGCTCGCTGAGGCTCGGGGCGCCCCCTGGGGGACATGAGCTTCCTTGCTCCTCTCCCGTGGTCCTCTCCAGATCCAGGGCGGTTGCCCCCTCGTGGCCCGGAAGATGAATATGCCACCTCCCGGTCCTTTCAGGCGTCCCGGCTGGGTCTGTCCCCCAGCCGCTTGTGACAATATAAATACTATAATGCCCTCCTCACTCATGTGCCAGCCTTCGTTCAAGTCGCTCTACCTCTCGTACCTTGCCTCTGCTTATCTTGCGATACCTGCTTTTTTAACAGACATTATCATCTACAGATTAAGGAGTAACGTTTGACGTTTTTGACAGAGAGAGATCACAGCTACGTGTGTTTTAGAGGGTAGCTGCTCACTGGCAGAGATATCACGGCCACGTGCTTTTCTCTCCATGCGGCTGACGCTCTCCCATCATACCTGAACATGATCAGATACAGTGGCAACGTTTGACATTACAGCGTACCTACCTTCCGCTTGGCCAGAATTACATTTTTTTTTTAAATTGAGTTTTAAAGTTTGTTTCACTATTACGTGGGTGAGCTGTATTATTTTTATAAAAAAAAATTAACTAAGCAATCTCATAAATGTACATAATTGTGTTAAATCGCTTCTACCATTCAACGTAATTATAAAATAAATATATAAATCATGAAGTAAATACACACTGAATTACAAATGTAATATAGAATCAAAACAATGGAATAAAAAAATATAATGGCATAGTTTAAACTTAAACTATACAAAATTGAACATGGGTAGGAATAATCATTACACTTCTGCTTTGTAGAATTTTGTCATTATTTTGGGCAGTCAGCACTCTAAGCTGGCTGACAGACTGGTGAATTAAATGTAGCGGTACTACAGACTTATTTTGGTTTTAGTGCCACTCAAAGATAACTTATTTAGCACTTCTCTGATATGACATTGTTTCAATCTTCTTACAGAAATGTGAAATGAAAAAAAAAAAAGCAAACTTTTTACCTTCACAACTTTTCTGGAGCATTGCACCAGGACTGTCATAAACCCACCTCGCCACCCACTCCCCTGCACCTATGGCAAGATGTATAAATCAAGAAAATTAACACCAGTGCTATGTATTGACATGTGGTGTATCCTTGTGAAAGGTGGAATATAAAATGTTAAACCTTTAAAAATGTTATGAAATTTCCATATATACTCGAGTATAAGCCGAGGTACCTAATTTTACCCACAAAAACTGGAAAAAACGTATTGACTCGAGTATAAGTCTAGGGTGGGAAATGCAGCAGCTACTGGTCAGTTTCAATAATCAAAATAAATACCAATAAAATTACCGTACATTAACTGGGGCATCAGTAGGTTAAATGTTTTTGAGTATTTATTTTAAAGAAAAACAGTAAACTAGCTCTGTAAGTGGAGAAGACTGTCAACAAAAACAATATAGTATCTCTCTCTCGCTCACTGCACAGGGAATGCACAGGGAGAGACTGAACACGCGCGGAAATCATCGACGCGCACAAATCGAAAGGGAAACTGGCTTTATCGCATACTTGGGCGGGTGGTGGGGCTTAGCGGGACCTGACTCGAATATAAGCAGAGGGTGACGTTTTTCAGCACATTTTGGGTGCTGAAAAACTCGGCTTATATTCGAGTATATATGGTAAATTTTCAGTTGAAGGTAGTATATAAACACTGGATGTGTATGTAATTCCTTAGGTACATATTTAAATTATTTGTATTATTGTTTCATAATGTTAAAAAAATATTACATAAAAATGCTGTCCTGACCAAAGTGCTGCCTGAGGTGTTGGCCTTGATGCTGGCCCTAGATGTGAAAATATTTTTTAACTCGTTATACAAGCCACGTTAATCACAAAAATGAACACGTTAACCTTCCCAGGCCTAATATATACATATCTTTTTCGGCAAGCAGTGAATAGATATAAAAGTAATTTGAAATACTGGCACAGGTCACTGTAAAAAATATGATTAGCCCTTAAATAGGTTCTATGAAAAATATAAGCAATTTTATTGCTGAATAATCTTTAACATGAGGTGTTAACTCCTAACTTCTTCAATGAGTCTTTGCAGTATAATTCATAATAGCTACTCTTCTCCCTACCTTCTTGTATTCCAGCTGTGCAGATCAGAAGACACCCACTGTTCTCCATCTGTCTAAAAAGAATCTAAGTGTAATTAAAATTTTCCAATTATACACATTTTTAATTATTACCTTATGAAGTAATTAAATGCTTGGTAAGGCAACATGCATGCCAGAGAAATAATGACAGAAATCTGACTGTGCTTTCCATGGACTGCCTAACCTTAGGGGTTGGCGGGATTTGGGGGGAGTGTGTCTGCTTTGGATCAAATGAAAACAGTCTGCACATTAGCAAGCTGGTTACAAGTTTTACCAAATGTGCCAATCTTTGGGATGTGGAGGAGTGCCTGAAGAAAAGTCACACAGACACAATCAGGCTATGCAAATTCCACACAGTGATCCAGTTCAGGACTCCAACTATGATGCCTATACCAGTAAACAGTGATGCTAATAACTGCACGATTGCACCTTCGGTGTGTGATGTTGGACGCCACCCAATAATCCATGGATTTCACTTCTTCATGGGTGGTCTTGGAATTTAATACTCATGTAAAAATGAAGGATGAGTGTATATGCAGAAGGAGAAATATCAGCCTAATACGAGTGATAACAAAAATCAAAAATGATGAACTGATATGGTTGTGCATATATTAAATTATTGATTATTCAAAAGTATATTTTGTTTCTGAAAGGCTGCACTGCCATTACTGAAAGTGTAGGTTTCCTTTGGGGATCTCTTCAGCATGTAGGACTCCGTTCCCACTGGTAAGGTTACAAGGAGTCCCAAGACAGGAAAGCTGAAGTTACAAACTACCCAACGCCCACATCACACTACATGACTTTCCCATTGATTTAATGTACATAATCTTTGTGAGATGGGGACAGCCAATTGTGCAATTTCACATCTCCAGTGACTTTGTCAGACCAGCCTACGACTCCCCACAAACAGGTTTGGTTTTTGCCTTAGTTTGTAATGGGCAGGCACTTGAGTATGCAAGAGCTGTCAACTAATGACCACATACCTGAAAGTGAAAGGCAACAAGGACAATGTATTTTTCGATCATGGAAACAGAAGCAAGGCATGTCTCTCCAATATTTCAAGTTTGTTGTACCACAGCAGAATTGAAAAAGAAAAACAGAAAAGCTGAAAGTGTGGTTGAACTTGCGATACCTGGAGAGACATTTTGTACAGGCACCAGCACCGTTAGGAAGCGTGTTTCTAGCTATCAGAATGTGCTAGGTTTGTGATACAATGGAAATGTAAATCTTTGCTGAAAAGTCTGCACAGAGTCACATAATATGTCATCCTCATTGTATTCGTAGTTGTGTAATTTGACACCCTCAATGCAACAATATCCAAGAGCTGCAGTTGTTAAGTTTGACAGCCCCTCCAACTAGAAGTTGTGTAATGTGCGGCCGGCTTAAGCAGTACTAGTGCTTAGGGTATACATATTTTGTCAGGCAAGATGTCTTTTTGAATTCTCTAGGCATTTCTACAAACAAGTTGTCACTAAAATACCTGGCAACATTTACACAAATAGTGGCTTACACTGAAACTAGTTTTTTGATTTTTACTTGCTACGACAGTAGCACTTTTTCCCATTCTCTTCACATCTATGTGGTTTTTCACCCACAATTAAAAAGCATGCAAGTTAAATGATCTGCAAACCTTAAGCTGGTCTTGTACAAATTAAGTATGAATATGTAACTTTTGTTTTTTTTTTATTAAAAAGTGAATAATCTCATCAACATTTCTAATTCCCTGATTTCAACTAAAGACTAAATGGTCCTAAATCATAGATGTTAGGTCACATCATTAAGCTCTAAAAGCATGTCTGAATCAAGTATTTTTATTTGAACTCAAACCATGATAGGATATGATTATTATTATAAGACAAAAATTAAAACCTTTATTGTCTTGATAGAGCAACAGGATTTTTAATTAATAGGTATAACTCCCACGAGTCTGCACTGAAAAAACAAACCTTGATTAGCTGGTTAGCAGACTTTGAGAATACATAGTGTGTGTGGCACATGCCAGAAGGGATGCCAATAGGAACCTTGCCCTTCTAGGACTTCTACATAATGGAAGGACAGCTGGGGCCTTTAAGTTTAAGAATGTTAGCCTCTTAGCTCACTAGTATTCCCTGGTATTCCTTTAGCCACCACTGGATCCTATGAAATATAGTTGTTGCACTCTTTAGCTTCAACCCAGATATACTCCAAACAATTCAGAAATTGCTCTGTAGGGTGGTTTATAAGGGCCTCTTTGTCTGGAGTTGGGAAGTTTGGAACTGGGAATGGAGTTGAAGCAAAAGCTCACCTGCAAAGAGGAAGAGGAGACCAGAGACAGAAAGTTGGAGGTTAGGTTTGGAGCTAGGAAGGAAAAATAAAATCAGTGAGAACACTTGGGTTTAGTCAGGCTCACAAGGAACATAACTGTTTGGTACTTGACCTCGTTCATTTCCTTGTCCCCATTCTTCCAGTTTATCCTAATAAATATCTTACAAGTCTGTTCTTGACCAATTGTTGCTCTAAACAGAGCCCTGCTGTGTGCCCTTTGTACAGCAAACTAGTTAATATAAGAATTAAGATATACTTTTACTGCGGTGGGCTGGTGCCCTGCCCAGGATTTGTTCCTGCCTTGCGCCCGGTGCTGGCTGGGATTGGCTCCAGCAGACCCCCGTGACCCTGTGTTAGGATATAGCGGGTTGGATGATGGATGGATATACTTTTAAGGTGCTGGATTTTGCTACTTCTACATATCTTAATTATTGTACCATTTAACTAGTTACATCTAATTATAGATATTTCAAATTCAAACATATTAAAGATATCTCCAGTTTGAATTTTGACAAAGTCAAATATAAATATCTAAGACAAGAATTAGAACAAGATATTAAAAATGAAAAACAGTTTGTCATATGCCCACAGACATAACTGTGAATTTTTCTTCAGTGACGATTAATTACAGATGTCCAATATTTTCATGTTGATTTGTCACTGATATCTTGACTGCAGCTTTTGACTAAAGAAAATTTAAGATATCCCATATGCAATTTTGACCTATCAGGCTATAGTGACGATTAGGCAAAGTAAGGGATTAAATGTTAAAACAGCTTGTCGTACTGTGCATGCAATTCTCTCCTATTTCAATAGAAAGTATTCCTGTTTTTAGATCTGAAATAACAGAACAGATCTATGGCTAAAGTGGGGCACATTCAGTCATCTGTACAGGACAGAATGAAATTATGGCAAATGACAGGATATTTTGAATGGTCAATTTACTTCACATCTGGTTCTAATTTAGCAACTGTGTACACTTCAATCAACTGAACATGTACTTGTGAGCAAGTAGAAAACGACAGTCTGTGCCAAATGAAGGGGCTGGGGCCTCATTTAAAACAGATAAGGCACTGGGAAATCCAGCAATGGCAAACGACCAGAGAGATTATAGCAGCAGTACTAAAAGTGAGTGAGATGAGAATAAGTTCAAAGATTAACCCCTAGAGTGCTCTCCCCTAGACTTTCTCCTATACTCAGATGTGGGGATGGATATTTGAGGAGTAAACCACAAGACAATGATTTATATTATGTACATTAAAGAAGCATCAACAACAAGTCAAATTGATAATTTATTGAACAATTATTATAAAAGTAAAGATGAATGCATCAGACTCTGCAGCTGCATGAATAAAAAAGTACCGCTTCCAGTTAACGGAGATAGCCCAAAAGTTGATAAGAATCTACATTTTTGTACCTAATACTTGTATGCAAAATTTTGTTGACCAAAGTGAAAGCGCACTCAAGTTATCATGTTTACAAACACATACACTTACAAACACATACACACACACACAATTCCAAAAATGGTGTTTTCGGATTCAGGGAGGTCTAAAATGTAGAGAATCATCAAATTCTCCAAATGGAAATTTTGGAACGATTCCAATACTTTCCCTATACTTATTATACAAGAAAAGTCGGAGGTGGGCTCCCCCATCTCTGGGACTGAGGTCACCGAGGTGGTCAAAAAACTCTTTGGTGGCAGGGCCCCGGGGGTGGATGAGATACGCCCGGAGTTCCTTAAGGCTCTGGATGTTGTAGGGCTGTCTTGGTTGATACGTCTCTGCAACATCACATGGACATCAGGGACAGTGCCTCTGGATTGGCAGTCCGGGGTGGTGGTCCCCCTCTTTAAGAAGGGGGACCGGAGGGTGTGTTCCAACTACAGAGATCACACTCCTCAGCCTCCCTGGAAAAGTCTATTCGGGAGTTCTGGAGAGGAGGGTCCGTCGGATAGTCAAACCTCAGATTCAAGAGGAACAGTGTGGTTTTCGTCCTGGTCGCGGAACAGTGGACCAGCTCTACACCCTTAGCAGAGTCCTGGAGGGTGCATGGGAATTTGCCCAACCAGTCTACATGTGTTTTGTGGACTTGGAAAAGGCGTTCGACCATGTCCCTCTGGGAATCCTGTGGGGGGTGCTCCGGGAGTATGGGGTACCGGACCCCCTGATAAGGGCTGTTCGGTCCCTGTACAACCGGTGTCAGAGCTTGGTCCGCATTGCTGGCAGTAAGTCGAACCCGTTTCCAGTGAGAGTTGGACTCCGTCAGGGCTGCCCTTTGTCACCGATTCTGTTCATAACTTTTATGGACAGAATTTCTAGGCGCAGCCAGGGTGTTGAGGGGGTCTGGTTTGGTGGACTCAGGATTGGGTTACTGTTTTTTGCAGATGATATTGTCCTGTTTGCTTCATCAGGCCGTGATCTTCAGCTTTCTCTGGATCGGTTCGCAGCTGAGTGTGAAGCGGCTGGGATGGGAATCAGCACCTCCAAATCTGAGACCATGGTCCTCAGCCGGAAAAGGGTGGAGTGCCCTCTTAGGGTTGGGAGCGAGATCCTTCCTCAAGTGGAGGAGTTCAAGTATCGCGAGGTCTTGTTCACGAGTGAGGGAAGAATGGAGCGTGAGATCGACAGGCGGATCGGTGCGGCATCCGCAGTGATGCGGGCTCTGCATCGGTCTGTCGTGGTGAAAAAGGAGCTGAGCCGCAAGGCAAAGCTCTCAATTTACCAGTCCATCTATGTTCCTACCCTCACCTATGGTCATGAGCTATGGGTAGTGACCGAAAGAACGAGATCGCGAATACAAGCAGCTGAAATGAGTTTCCTCTGCAGGGTGTCTGGGCTTTCCCTTAAAGATAGGGTGAGAAGCTCAGTCATCCGGGAAAGGCTCAGAGTAGAGCCGCTGCTCCTCCGCATCGAGAGGAGTCAGATGAGGTGGCTCGGGCATCTGATCAGGATGCCTCCTGGACGCCTCCCTGGTGAGGTGTTCCGGGCACGTCCAACCGGGAGGAGGCCCCGGGGAAGACCCAGGACACGCTGGAGGGACTATGTCTCCCGGCTGGCCTTGGAACACCTAGGAATTCTCCTGGAAGAGTTAGAAGAACTGGCCGGGGAGAGGGAAGTCTGGGCATCTCTGCTCAAAATGCTGCCTCCGCGACCCGACCTCGGATAAGCGGAGGAAGACGGATGGAAAGGCAGGGAAGTCTAAAATGTTGAGATTCATCAAAACCTCAACATCGAATCTTTGGATGATTACAATACTTTCTCTATACTTCGTATACAAGAAAGTAAAAATGACAAATATCCAACCTATCAGGAATGCTTTCCTGGAACTTGCAATTACTAGGACAAAGGCATCTTCACAGAGAAGAGAACATCTGCAAAACATCAGTGGGTAGAAAAATATAAAGGAAATTTACAGTCTGTTATCAAGCACCTAAAAAATAGACATTAAGAGAAAATGTTCAATGTATCTGTATGTAAAAGCGAGTTGAAAAGAAGAAAATACCCATGAACCAAAATGCAGGAAGTAACAGCATGTGCTAGGACTTCCACATGTACGGCTACTAATGGAGCTGCCAGACCCGTCTTCATAAATAAGAAGACTAATGATGAAAACAGAAAAATTACTCCTGCACTGTTATCGTCTGTTACTAACCTCAATTTGTTTGTAGAAATGACCAAGAAATAAAAATTTTAATCTCATGTTTTCAAGAAAAATGGAGAAGACAACATTCCAGAAACAATATAATTCATTCTTTTAAAATAATAAAAAGAACAAATCTCAAACTACATGTATCACATAATGCATGTGTCGGGTTGCCTGCTCACAAGGTTCCAAACACAAATATTGTTAAATAAACCATTTCTGGAAAATTATTTTGTGTATGAAAGTGAAGCACATTTAAACATGATTGAGCTTTTGAACTGAAGATTTCTGAAAGGAGTTTTAACTTGGTCTGTTTAGGAGATAAAATCACTGCTGCTGTTTCGAAGATCAAAATAAATTCTTCAACTGGAAGAAAATCGAGTATTACTAAAAATAACTGTTAATAAGTATAACTAAAATAAATTGCGCTTACATCTAGCCTTTATACAACAATAACTTTTGGTATTTCCTACACATTAAAAGTGTGTTCATTTTGTTTTGATCTTAATGCCATATTGTGAAAAGTTTAACCCCCATCCCACCCCCCAATTACCTTGCTTGTGTTGTTAAAACACAAATTCGGTGGTAGAGGGGCACTTCCTGGTTAAAAAATGCATTTTAACAGCCAAACTAAATTGTTTTCTTTCTTAAATTTCAGATATACAAGTGTTTTTCATGGCAGTATTGTGACTATACCTATTGTAAAAGAAATTGAAAAATGTCACTGGTTAATTCTGTTTGCATTTCAGTTATAAATCTTTAAATGGATTTGTCCATCCCTGGGTAATACACATTATAAATGTTACAAAGTTAACTAATAATCATTATAGATATAACTATGGGGGCAAGCCCCCCTGGCACCCAACCCCTAGTCGCAGCCAGAATATTAGTAAAATCTGAAAATGTACAAAAGAAAAATTATTATTTATTGGAGTCAAAATCACAAAATTCTAGAAATATGTAAAAGAAAAATTAATTATTATTTAACGGAGTAAAAATCATGAAATGAGAATAAAATATTTACTCTCTTAACGATTGGAGTATTCCCGTTAAACTGAGGTCCACTATGCACGATGAATATTTACAAGACACTAAATAAACGATCCATTCGTTTTAACTGACATAAATTTTTTTTTTTTTTTTTTTTTAAATGACTCATTTAAATAACAGGAAAAATCAACGGGTCATCGTAACTCGACTAAAGCACCTAAACACAAACATTGGTGTTCCTGTGAAATAAAGTTTACTCGATCAAAATAAAAACCACAACTTTCTTGTTAAAAACCATGACTTTGATATTTTAGTTTATAATTTAAAAATGGACTAAGAATCTGAAAATCTAACATCATATTAAAGTTTGATAAATTCTAAAAAGAGTGATACCAAACATATATAGGTTTTAAAAAATGCCAGATTGAAAGCGTGACATAAAATCGTTGCACAAAATCGTTGCACTTTTAGACTTAGGATTTTATATACAGTATAAAGTAGATAATTCAACCCTTTCTAATCATTGTTATGTTCCCCTTCCAATCCAGTAACAAATTCACTGAGACGGTGGGGATTCACGTCCACAATTACTCAAATTTTAAATATTTACAGCTCAGCACACAGATGCCTGACAAGGGACACTAGTTGACTTTAAAATATTACTAAGTGAGCAGCTGACCTGTTTCATTCAGCAATTACCTAAATTCCCAGGTGAGAATGTTAATACACATTTGCCAATATTATAAAATCTCTGGCTTTTGAAATTATCTTAAGTAATCAAAACTAAAACATTTAATAATAATTGAAATTAGCCAAGGTCACAAAAGACTTGCTAAGTAAATAGAGATAAATAAACTTAGATTTAAAGTTAATCCTACCAATTTAGATGATTGAACTGTAATTTCTGCCTCTTGTGCTTGTTTAATTTTTGTAGCTCCTGACCTGTAGAGCATTGCCCACTAGGTTCGCTTATTAAGCTCCATCAGTCTGAACATCTAAAGTAAGGATAAAGATTCTGCTTTCTGGAATTGCTCTTCCTCTGCTGATTCCCTCAAACCGACGATATGACACTGGTTCACAAACTGCTAAGGGCCACTTTTTCAAAATGAAAGATATGGAGGACCACCGATGACCATCAGCTGCTTTTTACCTTAAATTTAGTGGGTTACAATTTATCACCTTCTAAATAGTGCCGTGTTAATTCCACAGTTACGTCCTTGGATGGTGTACTAAGAGAGACAACCTGCACAAATGGAACTCTGTCAAAGTTGCACTGCTCTCAGTCTCTTTCTATGTTGCGGGCTAATTCTCATTTTCCTACTCTAGGAGCTACCATATTGGCTCAGAGTACAGGATCAGAGTGGGAAGAAGTAAAGTAGAAGTAAAAGACGGGGCCAGTGTCTTAGAAGAACTTTCTTACTGGACTGCGACTATGCACTGTGTAATAGATATTAGTAACTAAAACAAAAAAACATGGGTCTGAATTTGCATAAGCCACCCTAATTTGTGCCGTTCATAAAAAATGTAACAATTTACTTCATAATAAACAAGAACAGTTGTGTCAAATATATGAAACATTAAAATGTGTGCTTAAATTTAAATTTTTAAAGTCTAAATATTCTTGACTGTAATAAAACCATGTCATTTTTCACCCTCCGATAGAGGTCCATAGAAGGGTAGATCCCTAGTAAAAGGATCACAAATAACATCATACTCTTAATCGCTGACCTTCAAACAGTCTAAAACAATACCACACATGCTTACATTTGAAATTTTCATTTTTAACCTTCTGGGAGTGTCTCTTAGAAAGCTAGGACCACCAGTAAAGAATCAAATATCAAAATTATTACATAATCTGCAAACAGCAACCTCAAAACAGCATAAAATGACACTAAACAGGTCTCTGTTACTGAGCGCTAAGTTTTGTGAAGACGAGTAACTTTGACCCGTCGGGTCGTGTTGATATGGCTTGCACAGCTTCAAGTCCCTCTGATCATTTTTGCAGAAGACACCCATTGGTTTACTCTTTATCAGAATAATGTAATTTCCTGCACAAAATATTATCCAAAAATTGCCTAAAATGGTGTTTCTTTTTTCCCCAGGTCTAGAGGGCAAAAAGTGGGGGGAACACCCCCAAACAAAACTTGACGTCTCACATAACTAGACATCAAGACAAGTATATTACATGTTGGGGTTTTCTCATACTGCTGGGTCAGGAGGCACCAGACCAAAAAATACTGAAGTGGTTCCAAAGCATTCATGGGTAATTCTTATGAACACAATAAGCTGTGCCTTTTTATACTGTTTATTAGTTTTATTTTCCCTTTATTTGGGTATTACAAGCTTTTTATTGACAGCAGCATCTCTCTATTATCCAAGCCAGAAGTTCTTATGTGTGGTTGAGGGGTTGTTGTTTGCTGATTAGAATACCTACAGTTCTTGTCTTGACCTACAGCTAGCTCTCCGAGTGGTTCTGCTCCTCAGCATCTCCAATTATTTGGTCCCTCTTTATATCCCTCCAGGGAGTCTCCATTCTGCCTCTGCCTGACTGCTGGAACATTGCAATTCCATGTATGGCTGATATGAAAATAAAGACACCGGACTTGACCTGACCGTTCCTCCTCTTGCCAGATGTGGTAAGGTTGGACAATGTTTCTCCATTCTTGCTCCAAAGTGGAAGTGGAATGACCTCCAATTATCTATTCAAAATGCACTCAATTTACTTGTGTTTAAGGCGTCCTTTAAAAATGCACCTTATCACTAAATATTCTGCTTAACTTCTCTGCTTACATGATAGCTCCTGTTGCACTGACCATGACTTTAGGATACTGATTATTTGTGACTAGTCGCAGATATAACTATGCGGTAGTTCTATTCCTTCGTATTCTCTCTTGCTTTGATGTTTGCACCTTTATTCTTGTACCTATTTTTGGATAAAGCTGTCAGCCAAATAAAAATAATTTATACACACACACACCTGTATATATAATATACATAAAGATCAATTGCTATATAAAATACACATTTTTCTTAATCTTCTGGAAAGTTTCAATTTCCCCTTTGAGACAAATGAAGTATATCTATCCAAGTCTAATTTCTGACGGTTTTCTATAGAGCTGGCAAATGGGCAGCAGACTTATCGTTGAAGAGAGTGATACGAATACGGAGCCTATTCAGCAGTGCTCGTTTTTGTCACCACATAAAGACTTACTGACATGACTTTGTGAACAAATTCAATATTCTGTATCAAAGCACGTATTGTGTATTCTTGTGCTGACACAATAAAGCAAGAAACAGACGGACAAAAAGCGTAATATAGCAAAAAAAAAACATTCAAAAGCAGGAACTAGGTTCTGGAAAATACATTGTTTCAGAATGAAGGAAAACGGAGAATAGCGGTCCCCTGGGTCCGACCTGCGGAATCTGTGCCATTCATAAAGCCGGCTGGTCTTTACGAAAACGGAAAAATATTAACACCACTTACGTTCCGAGTAACGTCCGGCCGCCTAAGCTATTGAAGTCATCCTCATCCGAGCTGGTATCGGAATCTGAATCAGGAGGCTCTGTCCTCAGCAGCCTGTGACCGGAGCCTTTCTTGGGTTTCTTCCGTTTGCTCTCCCCGCCGAGACCTATGAGTGCGTTCAGTTCTTTTCGCTTCTTCATCTTTTTCTGGGGGGTCAACGCTCCAACTGGAGCCGACTTGTATCCGATCTCCAACGTCTTGTTATCCAGTTTGGAAGCCTCCTGGATCTACACATAAACTGGCAAAACAACACAGAGTGCCACTTAGATGATGCCTTAACGGGACAGTCACTCCCCTATCGCTGAAAATGTAATCCGTCGCCTGACATCTTTTGGATAGCAGGCTTTCTAGCATATACCTGCATTAAGGACAATTTGAAACAAACGAGTCTACTGTACAAACAGTACTTCGAAGTCCTACTCCCTGAAAATAGTGAACAACCTATGTGGTTGAGGCAAATCTGATAGCTATACTTCCTGATCAGCTGACAACAACGCAAATCAACAACAAAGCCTATGATTGGTCAGTTTGAAGCTGATGGTTACGTATTTCCGGTATGTCGACGTCGTTCACGTAAGTAACGTGCATTTAAAGAGACACCCGAGGAAAAAAAAATGAAACATGTCAGTTTTGTTTACTCGAAAAGACAGCAAAACCAGCTAACATATGCACTTATGAAAAGAGGCATTTCATTTGTACATGTAGCAAAAGAAAATGTTCTAGCCTCACAAAGACAATATAAAATATGCCGAGTTTATTCCTGGTGTAAATTTCAAGACTGATGTCATTCATTCATTCACTGATTCTTTATTTCGGAAACCAGTTATTCAAATACACTATGGCAGGTGTGTCGAACTCCATTCCTGGAGGGCCGCATTGGCTGAAGGTTTTCATTCTAACCATCTTCTTAATTAGTGACCAGTTTTTGCTGTTAATTAACTTCTTTTATCTTCTTTTAACTTATCCTCACAGGTGGCACAGTGGTAGTGTTGCTTTGCAGTAAGGAGATTGTGTGTTTGCTTCCCGGGTCCTCCCTGTGTGGAGATCGTTTTGAGTAGTGAGAAAAGCGCTAAATAAATGTAAAGAATTCTTTTGCCTTAGTTTTAATTGACTTGACTGAGGTCCATTAGTTGTTTTCTTTTTCCTTAATTAGTAGCCAAACAATAATAAGATACAAAACGAGCCGCCAAATGACCAGCTGTACCCATCACACAATATCTGAAAATAAAGAAAGGTGAAGGTCTCAAAGATTGATCTCTCAGGTCACCAAAACATTTTAAAAGTATTCTAAAAAGAAACAGAAAATCAACTGTGTTGGAAGTGGCTGCTGTGGCAGAATGAGAGTAGCAACAAACCACGTAATTAAATAATGGGTTTAATTAACAGCGAGAATTGGCTTCTCATTAAGAGATTGGTTAGAGTGAAATTGGTTTGAGTTTGAAGCCCTTATTTACCTGGTGATCTGTTGGCTTGTTTCACATCTCATTTTTGTTTGGCAATCATTTAATGAAGAAAAGAATCGATTCAGAGGACTGAATCCCTAAAAAACAGGGCTATTAAAATGAAGGGAAAAGAAGTTAATTAGCATGGAAAACTGGTCAGTGATTAGGAAAAGGGTTAGAATGAAAACGTGCAGTCACTGCGGCCGTCCAGGCCCAAAGTTCGACACCCCTACACTAGGGGGGTCCTCAAATTCTGAATCAAGTATTTCTCACTCAGAAATTATGTGATTCATTTAACTTAACTCACTTGTTAAGACCCCAAATCCTCAAATTCTGAATCAAGTATTTCTCACTCAGAAATTATGTGATTCATTTAACTTAACTCACTTGTTAAGACCCCAAATCCTCAAATACTTCTTTTAGTCTTTCAGGGTCAGGTGTAGTTCACCATCACCTCAGAATGATCCCATGCTGACCTGGGGTCAAATCTATAAGATTTGCTTAGGTGCAAAAAGATTTAGTCTCTTTTTCCCTGTTCAGGACACTGCACCTTCTTCAGTTGTTCGTACACCCTATTGGTTAGTCCTGCGTTTTGTGTGGCCTGTCAGTCGCTTCTGCTGTGTCCTTTGTTAGCATTAAGGCCCCTTTCAGTGCAGCACAGAACATGTAGGTTAGCAAAATTTTAATAAATATCAATATCTGAAGAATGTGAATTTCCCATTGGGATTAATAAAGTATCTATCTATCTATCTATCTATCTATCTATCTATCTATCTATCTATCTATCTATCTATCTATCTATCTATTACATCTTGCCTGAAGAAGGGGCCTGAGTTGCTTTGAAAGTTTGCATACTGTAATCTTTTTAATTAGCCTATAAAAGGTGTCATTTTGCTTGACTTCTCACTACAATAAATATCAAGAAATTCAATTCTTAGCAGATACGGACTGTGCCAGATGTACCATCCTGCCAAGTTTCAGCTTTTTAACTAAATTGGAAATAGTGCTTTTGTTGATGTGTCAGTCAGTCAACTTTGCATTATTTACTGTATATCTGTTACCATCTATTCAAGGTTATTTACTGTATGGAGCCGATTACAAATCTAAATAAATAAAGGATCTTCCTGGATCCTTCACGTGTATGAGTCTTTTGGGAAACAAAAATGGTTCCTCCATGAAGAACCACTCTGGCACTTTTAATTTTTAAGTGTGTAGGATTTGTCGAGATCAACTAAAAGATTTTTTGTAAGATTCTCAAATTAGGGAATTGATTCAAGATTAAAAGTTTCGATGACCTGTTGAGCCAAGCTGAAAAAGTCGCATGACAATCCTTTTGGAGTACTTGCAGGATGTTTTTGGGGAATCATAAGACAGACAACTCCAGGACATAGTGGATGATCTTGTGACGTTGCAAATAGCCATGAGATGTGACATGTCTCATTGGGACTGGAAATCTCGAAGTGTTCAGCAGCAAGCATGGTGAACAGTTTCATCAGGACATTTCTGAAATGGAAAAGCAATACCAAGGCAAGTAGACTCCTATTATACTTGGTGACAACAATTGGACCCTTAAGAGTGACATTCTTAAGGCCGAGTACCGCTGAAAATTGTACACTTCTAACTTTTAACAAAACTGATTTGAACACTATTCACTCGTGGTCAATTTAGAATTTGTCAGCTGAGCCTTCATGTCTTTGGAAAACCGAAGTAATCTAAATAAAAGTCTAAATCAGGGGTGAGCAAAGTCATTCCTGGAGGGCTGCAGTGGCTGCAGGTTTTTGTTCAAACCCAATTGCTTAATAAGAAGCACTTATTGCTCATGTAACACTTCTGCTTCATTTTAGTTATCTCCCTCGTTAAGATTATGAACCCTTATTGCTTATTTAAGTCTTAAACAGCTGCATTCTTGGTTTTTAATTGCTCCTTATTAGCAATAAGATGCAAATGACAAAAGAAACCAGCAGTTATCCATTTTGCTTGTTACCCTTTACACCTGTGTGTATTTATCGTGCACTATTTGGTTTAACTAAATACTTGGAAGGAAAGAGAAGAGAAAAAAGTAAAGGATTGAGAATTACACATCCGTTTTATACTTCAGAGTATTTGAATGATATCCTTAGAATGGAAAAAAAAAATCTAGGATATGAGAATGACTTGACATAGCAGAGTTAAAGCACTAACAAGCCATGAAATTAAATTATCGGCAAGGATTGTTTTCTAATTAAGCAACTGGGTTGGAACAAAAACCTGCAGCCACTGCGGCCATCCAGGAATGACTTTGCCCACCCCTGGTCTAAATGAACGTGAATAATTCACATAACCCTAACCCGTGCATTCTGTGCCCCTCTGGGGACAATCCTCCAATAACCCAAACCTAATCCCTAAAGTTGTGAGGTTTACAAATGACCTGAAAATCTCGATGGAGTTTTTTTGTGTGTGTTGTGATTTTTATTATCAGAGTTATTTGTGATATATATATAATAATGCACACTGAGGCATATCTAAGTATTCAGTAGTATATATGAAAATATTTATGGAATATCATAAATACTTTTTTAAATATGTGGTTAACGTTAGTTGATGGCTAAATATCCTAAATCTCATTCCTTCATGTTTTGAGATATGTTTGATTCACAGTGTTTGAAAATATCTGCAAATGATTGTATGTACAGTATAGTTTAAGACTATTTTAAAATTGGATGAATGCCCCTCTGTAACTACACGAGTTATGTGAGAAAGCGATTCTTAAAAACAGCCTGCAATTCGAGAAAGTGTTACGTAAATGCTAATTTGCTTGGTACTCCACTCACGGAGGCTACAAAAGTGCTCTCTGCGTCAAAAGGGGCGTGCAGATCGAAAAGACAAGATCTTCAATAGCCCGCAGTTTTGATTACCGAGCGGAAAGACCGGTCGGCAAATCGACAAGGGAAGACGTATTCCCGCCGCCGACTGTTTTAAACCATGGGGCTAGTCGAAGGCATTATGAGCGGACCCTGGTTTCCAATCAGTGCCTACCGACTTTTCCACCTGATCGCCGTCTTTTGTCTAGTGGCTATCCTGCTGAAAATAACACGACTGTTTTTGAGAAGAAGAAGGGCGATCGAGATACTGAAACAGTTTCCAGGACCCCCGATGCACTGGCTTTATGGACACGTGCACGAGGTAAGGTCATATAATTTATGAGGGGCCAAACAGGCCATAAATCATATATTTCTGTGTGTAATCTGTTGGTTTACGTATCAACACTATTGGTTTATGAATATTTACTATCGGTTTGCGTGCATACTTAACTGGTTTGCGTGCGTATAATACTGGTTTCATTCATATGAACTATATTGGTTCGTGTCCGTATATTATCGGTTTGTGCGTGAACTATATCCGTTTGTATATGCATAGCACTGGTTTGCATATGAACTATATTGATTCGCGTGTGTTTATCAGTAGTTCCAGTACGTTTGTTATTGGTTAGGGTGACCATATTTTGATTTCCAAAAAAGAGGACGATCGGCACGGCCTCCAGACGAATTCAGACAAGCTTCTTGGTGGTTGATGAACATTATTTATTATACTTCAATGGTGCAGAATTAACCTCTGTAATAAAATAAAATGAAATCTGTAAAAACTTATAACAAAATAATAGCTCTCTTAGACTCTTCAAATAAATAATTAAATATTGTTCTAAATGTGAACTATTCTGTTCCAGCTTCAACAATATATCTCTTAAATGTAATAAAATAAATAACAGAAGAGTCTCACAAAGACAAAAAAACTTAAACAAAAAGAATCTAGACTTTTCATCTTTAGTTTTCTTCTTCATCCTGCTTCTCTTCTTCATCCTCCTTGTCAAGTCCATCTTTGCGCTTCTGTGCCAGTAGTCCCTTAACTTTAAGGGGCATGAAGTTGTTGCTCTTGCGTTGAAGAAGAATGGTATGTAATATTGTTTAATATCTTCTTCACTTCCATAATGGACATGTTCTCCTGTTCCATTTCTTGAATGTGGGTGTGGAACACAGACATGAGTGTGTGCATGTGCCAAAGGTAGATTTCAGCAAAATCATTTTCAAAAAAACTCTTGAGTGCTATGGGTGGCTTTTGCTGAGACAGAAAATATGCCTTTAAAGCTGGAAACATCTGTAACATCCTCTCAATGCTTGGGAACAATGACAGCCACCTTGTCTTGCTGTGAGAGAGCATCCTTCTGTAATCGATCTCAACAAAATCACAATACTCCTTCAGGCTCTCAGTGCGCACAGTGTAAATGTGAAAGTCCTGGTAGATTTTGAATATGATATTCTCAATGTCAATTTCTATTGTGCCTGCCCCATGGTGTGCACAATTATTCAATATGTGTGCTGGGCAACCCACACTGATCACAGTCTTGTTTTGCAGCAAACTCTTCAAATTTGCAAACACATTCTTTCCAGCTTCATCACGTCGGATTCCTCCAAAATTTGTGTTGCAATTGTCTCCAGTAAATACAATGCATTTTTCCGACAGATTTGCCAGGGTTTCTGTGAAATATTTTGCAATGATTTCTGCTGTCTCATTGGGTGTGTCTTTAACTTCAATTTTGTTTGCACGCCACCCTTCTTCCAGTCAAAATACTGGATTATGATTGGGAATATTTTCACTGCTCCGTGGTTACTCCCGCCTGTGGAAACACCACAGTACTGGATTTCTTTGAGTGCTTCATGAGTGATTTCAACAGAGTGGGGGGCTATACCACCATTGACGATGGCTTCGGTCTTGGTGCGAGCACTACTAAACTTTTTTGCAATGTCAGAGTCAGGAAATGCCTTTTTAAGCAAAGTACTGGTGCAATCCATGGACCTGTAACTGTTGTGATGTTTCACTGTATGAAAAGCCATTGCACCATCTGCTGCATTTACATCATCCTCTGTTTTTCCTGGTCTGACAAAAAACTCTGTCAACTTTGCAGATGAACTAGTCTCACCTCGCACAGCTTTTTTATGTTTCTCGGTGTCCATGTGGGCTTTCAGATCCCCAGCACCTTTATTGGATACCGAGACATATGTACCGGCTTTGCACACGGTGCACTCCGCTTCCCACTTGTCCCGACTGGGACGGTATGTGGGAATTTTTCGGCAATCCTCCGAATACCGGTCCCAAATTATTTAACAACTGTTTTCCTATCGAGTGGACAATACTACACTGAAAGCCGCGAAAAAACATTTATTGCAAGACAATAAGATGTATTTCCAATATTTTGTATTAATTCCAGCACAACAGCTGCAACGTCTCTTAGTGGTAACGGTTCAACACGGAGCAACTAAATGTTGTAGTTATCGCTGAGCAAATGCATATAATTGCCGAAAAGATTGCGTTTGTGGCAGTTGCGCCACTGAAAGGTCGACAAGTAACTGGCGAACAGTCCACGGCTTGTACCGCTTTGGTAGCGGAGCTTCCGCTTCGCCAGCATCCACAACCCTTCTAGTCTCCGTATGACTTTCCTCGTGTACTGGATCCACAAACTTTTCGTCATGAACAAATGACAGCATGTTGGTAAATGCCGGTATTCATCAGCCCAGCTGGTTATAACTAACCTTATTGCTCCCGCTCCTAAATATTGTCCACTCGATAGGAAAACAGTTGTTAAATAATTTGGGACCGGTATTCGGAGGATTGCCGAAAAGGATCGCTGGGCATCAGAAATGTAACCAGTAGTAACTAAATGTTATACTGGATAAAGGCGTCAGTCGTAAATGTAGAATATTTTGCCTTTAGAATAAGTAACTAGTTTGCAAAAGCTGTGTGAAAAAGTACAGTCGCGGGTTGCAAGCGAGCATGTAGCTGGAAGTGAATAAAAAGACGACCAAATACGTACTTAACTTCAGCTTTGTGTTCATTACACACTCAATGGCTGATTCTATTAAATAGTAATAATTACCACCAAGTCCTTTCCCAAACCTATCGTGTGGAAAAAAATACGGCGCTGTTTAAAGTAAACCCAGATCCGTCTCCTGTCAGCTTCTCTACACGCTCCATGACACTACCGGCCCCGGAGTTCCTGTTTCTTGCCCCGCCCATTTCCACTGAAGATCACGTGAACAAGCAATATAGTTCGCACGCAGGCCGGAAAAGGGTGGAGTGCCCTCTCAGGGTTGGTAGCGAGATCCTGCCCCAAGTGGAGGAGTTCAAGTATCTTGGGGTCTTGTTCACGAGTGAGGGAAGAATGGAGCGTGAGATCGACAGGCGGATCGGTGCGGCACCCGCAGTAATGCGGGCGCTGCATCGGTATGTCGTGGTGAAAAAGGAGCTGAGCCGCAAGGCGAAGCTCTCAATTTACCAGTCGATCTATGTTCCTACCCTCACCTATGGTCATGAGCTATGGGTAGTGACCGAAAGAACGAGATCGCGAATACAAGCGGCTGAAATGAGTTTCCTCCGCAGGGTGTCTGGGCTTTCCCTTAAAGATAGGGTGAAAAGCTCAGTCATCCGGGAGGGACTCATTGTAGAGCCGCTGCTCCTCCGCATCGAGAGGAGTCAGATGAGGTGGCTCGGGCATCTGATCAGGATGCCTCCCTGGTGAGGTGTTCCGGGCACGTCTAACCGGGAGGAGGCCCCGGGGAAGACCCAGGACACGCTGGAGGGACTATGTCTCTCGACTGGCCTGGGAACGCCTTGGGATTCTCCCGGAAGAGCTAGAAGAAGTGGCCGGGGAGAGGGAAGTCTGGGCATCTCTGCTCAAGCTGCTGCCCCCGCGACCCGACCTCGGATAAGCGGGAGACGATGGATGGATGGATGGCAGAACCGATATAGTTCATACACAACATTCCAATAATGTGCGTTCGCAAACCAGTATGTTTCATACGCAAAACCGATATAGTGCACACATAAATCCAGAATGTTACTTTCACAAAGCCGGCATAGTACGCACACATAAAACCGGTAGAAGACTGACAAGGACTCAATGTAGTGCATACACAAAACCAATAGCGTTCATATGCGAAACCGATATATTACCCACGTGAAACCAGTATAGTGCATATGAGAAACCAGTGCTATACGTAAGCAAACCAGTAGTATACGAACACAAACCAATATAGTTGATACGCAAACCGATTGCATACGCACGCAAACCAATGCAATTCCCTCACAAACCGATAGCAAACGCACGTGAACCAGTAATAAAGTTCAATTCAATATAGTTCATATGCAAACCAGTGCTATGCATATACAAACGGATATAGTTCACGCACAAACCGATAATATACGGACACGAACCAATATAGTTCATATGAATGAAACCAGTATTGTTCGCACGCAAACCAATTAAGTATGCACGCAAACCGATAGTAATCATCCATAAACCAATAATGTTCATGCGTAAACCAATACTTTACGTACAAAAATATATGATTTTTGGCCTGTTTGGCCCCTCATATATAATGTATGTCTATAAAGCTTGAGCGAGTCACTTATGGAACAGACATCTCAGTAATCTGTTCCTCACGTGCAGCTCGCATTTCTTCCCTGTGTTGACATGGAGGTGAATTTTTTTTTTGTGACAGTCGTTACGACCTCAAACCGGCTCCGGTATCAGAGTACCTGGGCGATTGGATTCCTAATCGGGGTGGTCCCTGCCTTGCGCTTCGTAGACACCTGTATAATGCAGCCCTGGTTTAGAAAAATAATGGAATAATGTGTATTTTACTGCTTGTAAGGAATAAGTATGATGATCGCTGTGAAAGACTTGCACAAATTATTAAAAAAAAATTAAATTTGATGACCGGCGGCAGAGTGTCTCAGTAGTTAGCACCGCTGCGTTGTCTTTGTCATTGTGGATATTTCACGTTCTCTCCATGCGCTTACATAAAGTTTACACCTGGTATTCGGATTGTCCACCCACATTCTGAAATACATGTATATTTGCGTGAAGATGCCAAATTAGACCTGTGTGAGTGAATCCTGCAAGGAAGTGGAATGTTCCTGCCTGGGGTCTTATGCTGCCAGGATTGACCCTAGCTTCCCATGACCCTGAATGATGTATGAGAATGTTTTGTTAGAATAAGATTACTGTACTGTGATTTATCCTGATCATTGGTTTGAGATTGCATTGCAGAAAGTACTGTAATAAGAGTAAATTTCAAATGTTTCTCACAAACAATAAAAAAGGAACTGCAAATTAAAGATACATGCACTGTATTAAATATATAAAACACCAATTTGTTGAATCTGATTAATTCAACCAGGAATGGTGCCAGTTGATAGTCTCTTTATTGAGAAGTTCAAACTGCTGTTCTTTGTCAGGTGACATTAAAAAACCACACAGAATACACTCAAAATTAAGCAGTATAATAAACAAATACATTAAATAAATGTGTTCACAATCTTTTTAAAATTAACATATTAGAACTGCAGAAAAATACACAGATCATTCACAACTTTAAAACCACTGACAGGTGCAGTGAGTAACACTTGTTACAGTGGCACCTGTCAAGGGCTGGGATATATTAGGCAGTAAGTGAACAGTCAGTTCTTGAAGATGTTGTGTTGGAAGCAGGAAAAATGGGCAAGTGTTAAGATCTGGGTGACTCTGACAAGGGCCAAATTGTGATAGCTAGATCACTGGGTCAGAGCATCTTCAAAATGGCAGGTGTTGTGGGGTGTTCAGGGTGTGAAGTGGTTAGTACCCACCAAAAGTGGTCCAAGAAAGGACAACTGGTGAACCAGCAGGGTCATGGGCATCCAAGTCTCATTGGTAGCAAAGGCTAACACATCTGGTCCGATCACACAGAAGAGCTACTGTAGAACAAATTGCTGAAAAATTTTAATAATGGAAGAGATGGCAGTAGGTTGCACTATGTTCAGAGCATCACACTGACTCCACTGTCTGGCATTATTCCCATTGTTCTGCTAGGAAGCCTTGGGTCCTAGTATTCATGTAGATATTAGTTTGATATGTACCACCTACATAAAGATTGTTGCACACCAAGAACACCCTTTCATCCATCCATCCATCCATCCATTGTCTCCCGCTTATCCGAGGTCGGGTCACGGAGGCAGCAGCTTGAGCAGAGATGCCAAGACTTCCCTCTCCCCGGCCACTTCTTCTAGCTCTTCTGGGAGAATCCCAAGGCGTTCCCAGGCCAGTCGAGAGACATAGTCCCTCCAACGTGTCCTGGGTCTTCCCCGGGGCCTCCTCCCGGTTAGACGTGCCCGGAACACCTCACCAGGGAGGCGTCCAGGAGGCATCCTGATCAGATGCCCGAGCCACCTCATCTGACTCCTCTCGATGCGGAGGAGCAGCGGCTCTACTCTGAGCCCCTCCCGGATGACTGAGCTTCTCACCCTATCTTTAAGGGAAAGCCCAGACACCCTGCGGAGGAAACTCATTTCAGCCGCTTGTATTCGCGATCTCGTTCTTTCGGTCACTACCCATAGTACATGACCATAGGTGAGAGCAGGAACATAGATCGACTGGTAAATTGAGAGCTTTGCCTTATGGCTCAGCTCCTTTTTCACCACAACAGACCGATGCAGAGCCCGCATTACTGCGGATGCCGCACCGATCCGCCTGTCGATCTCACGCTCCATTCTTCCCTCACTCGTGAACAAGACCCCGAGATACTTGAACTCCTCCACTTGGGGCAGGATTTCGCTACCAACCCTGAGAGGGCACTCCACCCTTTTCCGGCTGAGGACCATGGTCTCGGATTTGGAGGTGCTGATTCTCATCCCAGCCGCTTCACATTCGGCTGCGAACCGATCCAGAGAGATCAACACCCTTTCATGGCAACAGTATTTGCTGATGACAATGACCTGCCACACTGCCAAAATTGTTCAGGAATGGTTTGAGGAACATGATAAAGAGTTCAATGTGTTGACTTGGTCTCCAAATATCCCAGATCTCAATTCTATTGAGTATCTTTGGAATGTGCTGGAAAAATAAGTCTGATCCATAGGGGCTGCAGCTCGTAGCTTACAGGACATAAAAGATCTGCTGCTAAAGTCTTGGTATCAAAGTCCATGCTTTGATGGTTTACAGCTGTTATGGTTGTGTGAGGTGGACCACACAATGTTAAGCAGCAGTTTTTAAAGTTTTGTTTCTGATCGGTGTATTGCCTATCCTATGTGAGGCAGCTAATTGTCTGTCAGCATCCGACTCAAATTACAGTAGGTGGCATTCCGATGGTTCCTAAAATCACTTTGCAACATTTACATTATTTTGTGTAAAAAAAAAAAAATATGGTTTATTTGTTACATTTTTTTTAATAACATATAAGTGTTTTAATTTATCAATTCTCAGAGTTTACTGAGGAGATTACAAATTCATCAGTTTTTATTTAATTGTTTTAATATATTCACAATGTTAAAATATGTTGAATAATCAGTGAGAAGTCAAACAAAATGGCACCTTTTATTGGCTAACTAAAAAGATTACAATATGCAAGCTTTCCACCAACTCAAGCCACAATGGGAAGTGTTAATATTTCTTTTATTTCAAACATATTATTTGCTAAGTCTACACTACTTCATTTTCATTTAAAACACATACATTAGTCTTGGTTTTCAGCTTTCATCCACACTACCCCAGGGTTTTTCACCCCGAAAAAACTGAGACTTTTGAAAACACTCTCCAGAGCCATATACTTCTGAAAATGCTGACTCAGTGTTAATGAGTGAAAACGTAGACTTTTGAAAATGCAGAATCTAATCATGCTTTGATTTATTTGTGCTTATCATGTAGCCCTTCCCTACTGGATCCTGTTCATTACAATGTCTCATTCTTTGACCGGCCACCCTTCATGGAAGAAAACCATATTCCAATTTAGCATACGCATAGAAGAGTTACTTTCCAAGGTGCTAGTTGTATTGCTTACCTGTATGTGTCTAAATTGTGTTTTGTACAGTTTGAATAATGCATACAAGCGCAAAATGCAATAATTTACTGGTTGCTTTAGTTTTGCAATCAATTATGTAGCCTGCGTCATTACCATCATTTCAAGTAAATTTCTGCCAATGTGCACATGACCAGCATACGCAATTGTTTAGGTCATATTGATTTTCAGTTGTTTTGGTGTGAGCAGAGATACTTTTAGATGTGAAAACACTAATGTAAATGAAAATCGTTTTCGTTTAAAAGTAATGTTTCAAAATTAAAATGTAGTCGTGTGGATTTAGGAAATGTTGGACATTCCTTGTTTAGGTATTGTGCTTTATTATTTTACTTTTCACAGTTTCAACCTGTGTGAATAAAGGTGTAGTTTTCTGCATGTGTAGTTTTCTGCAATTTATTAAATATTCGTTGAAATGAACAGCTTTGACGCACGAGAAAAGGTTTAGGGCAGCCACCCACATACTTAATTCCTGGCTGCAAAAAGCAAATATGAAGCAGAGTTGTGTACAGAATTGAGTCCAAGACAGAACTGAATACAAGTGGAGATTGTTTGGCTTTTAAAGCAGGTTGGTGGAAGTGAAATCCTTGAGGGCTGAACTAGAAGTGACGTCCTCGGTGGGGGGCCAGAACCAGACGTGACGTCATCTGCCCCTGGAAACGGAAAGTGACGTTGTCAGGGCCTGGAAAAGGAAAGTGACATCATTGGGCCTGGAACCGAAAGTGACGTCTTCGAAATCAGGCAGAATTTCCAGTGTCTGGTCTGCAGAGATAAAAGAGAAAGGTCTACTGCACCCTGCTACCCTGTAGCTTGGCGTGGAATTACCTTCTTTTGGTCCTGCTAGCTGCCTCCCATGTGCACATGTGTGACAATTCATAAAAATAAAATTCCTATAAACCTAAGTTGTATACAACTCTGTTTCTTACAAATCAACAGTCATATAAAACAGTATGACCTATTGTAACTAATGTGATAAAATTGTGGAACAGATAAGTTGAATGAGAAATGGAATAATGTAATATAAGAGCATCATTTTAGAGAATTAGTCTATTAATTTGTGTGTCTTGTATATAAAAGTCCAGCACTGGGTGCCTGCCATGGTAGTAACCTTGCAGGAGTGGCTTTTTCCATTCTGTCAAAGGAGGTAGGCTATGTGTATCTGGTCACACAGAGATTGTCGGACTTTTCTTGAAGACTCCAAGCTGCTCTATATAGGTTATTGACTGTTATACCTGCCTTGCACTTTCCACCTTGCATTTTTTAACTTGCATTGCATTTTTATCACTCTTTAATTAATACTAGCCAACCCCCGGCGTAGCATACGCCGCATAATTATGTATTGATGGGTGAACACTTCCTGAACGACACAGTTGTCCAAACAGAAGTGAAAATAAAATTGAGCCCGGTGCATTCTTTAACTGCATTTTCTGCCTTGTAGCGCAGTGGTAGTGTTGCTGGTTAACAGTAAGGAGACTGTGGAAGATTTTGGGTTCACTTCCCGGTTCCTCCCTGTGTGGATAGCGCTTTGAATGAAAAAAGTGAACATTTTCAAAATCCGTAACGGTGCATTCAGTAAGTACAATGCACACGCGTTTAATTTGTCGGCCACTTTTTGCCAGCCGTCTTTTCAGGTTTGGGCTTATTTTGCAGTGTTACCGCTTGTGCGTATTAAATCTTGAAATCCTTCGAGTAACTAATTAACTAACACCCACCCACCCAGCTTGTGTGAATAAAATGCGCCGGTTCTTTCATCATTTTGTTGCAGCCTATCAAAGACTTGCTGCCCCCAACTCCTCACCTGACTCGCTGTCGTCTGTGCACCTCTGAGCCACGTTGTCCTTTCATTGTTCTTTGCGGTTTCGGCTGCTTTTCTATATATAATCCACCAAGTCACCCGACCACGGTAGTAGGAGGGGGGTGGGGAGCGTACACAGGGCAGGGACGTATTCAGAGGGAGCGTATGACCCGCACTCAGTGGGTATTCCTCGTTCGTGGGGAACAATTCGAGAAAGAGCTATCAATCTGTCAATCCTCTCCGTGTCCGGGCAGGGTGAGGTTTCCTATGTTGAGTCAAATAAAGCAAGATTTGTGTGTGGCGAGTTGTTGTGTTCGAGCACATGAGCAGGCACTGTGAATGCCTTGAGAGCGTGGATGGACGCATGCCGGATGAATAATGAGTATCTATATATCTTCTTAGATATAGACAGTGTCTGATAGTTGTGATGGTTTTACACTCCAGCACATTGCGGTCAATGCTGGTAACAGTCAGGCGGGCAGGCGTATTAGAGTTGGTGCTTTAGAGTTGGTGGGCGTGTCTCTCTAGTGGTTCGAGTTCTTGGGCGGTGCTCTGTCATTTGTATCACACGGTTGGACGACTTGGTGGATTATATATGATGATGATTAAATGCTGAAATCCTTCGAGGAACTAATTAACTAACTAACACCAACCCCGCTTGTGCATATTAAATGTTGAAATCCTTCGAGGAACTAATTAACTAACTAACACCAACCCACCCACACACACACACAGCTTGTGTGAAAAAATGCGCCCGCACGGTCAGACGACTTGGTGGATTATATATGATGAACATTTGCAAAATCCGTAACACTGCTTTCAGTAAGTACAATGCACACGTGTTTATATAGTAAAAGGCAAATTATCCGCGACAAACAAACTGTTATAAACGCTGCATACCAAGCCACGGCGTAGTATACGCTGCATAATCACGCCACTTTTTAAATGTTTTTTAAGCAGAGGGAAAAAAATTAACATTTGTAAAATCCATAACGCTGCTTTCAGTAAGTACAATGCACACGCGTTTAATTTGTCGGCCACTTTTTGCCAGCCGTCTTTTCTGGTTTGGGCTGCTTTTGCAGTGTTACCGCTTGTGCATATTAAATGTTGAAATCCTTCGAGGAACTAATTAACTAACTAACACCAATCCACCCACACACACACACAGCTTGTGTGAAAAAATGCGCCCGTACTTTCATAATTTTGTTGCAGCCTATTAACTGTTTTAGACGCCCCATTCAGCAATTCACATCCGCAACAAACATGCCTCTTTTTACATGGTCCTGCTTTGGTGGGCGGGAAACGTTTTCCGTGTTCCTGCAGGACCATCTATGAAGACACATGTTTGTCGCAGAAACAAATTGCTGCATGTAGCGTGTAAAACAGTTTGCTATGGTGCATGCGGTCATGCGTCGTAAGCGAAAAGTCAACGTGGCTCAGAGGTGCATGTGTACTGTAGCCCAGATGAAGATAAATGACGGCGTTTTTTCCCAGTCGACGCATCCGAGTTGGTGGGCATGGCTCTGCGAGTTGTCGTTGTAATCCAATGGTCTTAGAGTTGGTGGGTGTGGTTCCTTCCTGCGTGTGCCATGGGTGGCTTACTTGTCGGCGGCTTAGTGAATCCACGCCCCTTCCGGCGTGCTTTCCATGGGTGGCTACTTGTCTTCCGGCTTAGTGAATTATATATATAGATTGTTTTTATCAGTATGCTGGTGCTGGAGTATGTGAATTTTCCCTTGGGGATTAATTATCTCTCTATCTCTCTATCTACTTAAGGAGTTATTACAACAGAGTTTAGCGGATTGTGTACAGAAAATGGTAAACTGCTGCTAGGTTGGTCACATTTTATTTGCAAATGTTATATGTAACAGCAGGTGCCAACCCGGAATTTCTGGATGATTGCTAGTTATGTGTTGTCTTAAGCGTAAATGGTCTATGGTGACATTGACTCTCTAAACAAAACTCCTTCTAAGAAAATTGCCTAGCCACATTTATTTTCTTTAAATGGTGACCCTTAAGCTGTTGTGACTTTCTTTGAAAAGGAGAATGTAGATGAGCGTAAATACAATTCTGAACACAACTAGTAGTGAGATAAAGATAATTGATGAAACGTCAGCTATTAAAAGCAATGCCATATTGCAGAAGGGGAACCTTGGGATGTGACTGTCATGCTCCACACAGTTGAAACACATCAATGTCATGTAACAGCCCATAAAGCAGCTTGTATAAAGAAACAATTATCGGGGTTATCATTGAGACCAAAATGGAAAATACCAAGTCCAAAGTCTCGAACGAGGTCAAAATGACCACAAAATGAAGACTATGCTAAAGGGGAATCCTAAAAGAACTATCCAGGTTTAGGCTGAGTTCAGTGCCAAAATAAATATGAGAGAACTAACTGTGAAAGTTACTAACATGAAGCTTAAAACAAAATTGGCATAAACAAAACAAACCAATCTAAACTTGCCTAATGCTTTATCCTTGTCTAAATCTACCCAATTCACTCCAAGTTTTGAATTGTATCCGAAAATCACATACAGATTTTAGTCGGCTGCCATCTTATATAGTGGAGGAGCAAGTATGTCCAGTGCCTCAACGTAATAAATCCCATGACTAACAACAGATGCCTTACCATGAACAACAAGGCCATAGCCATGGAAAAAAGCTAGAAAATGGCAGTGCCCAGTTTGTAATGTTTTCAAGTAACAAGGATATCTGTCTCTAGATATTTTTCTCTATTGTACACTGATGTTAAAGTGCTTAATGCATTTTATCTAAAATAGTAACAATGTAAAGAATTTATACATTTTCCACAAAGGAAATCATATCTGTAATATGTTCAGTTAGCCAATAATGGCTAGCACGTGTAAAAGATAGCCCGGCCACAGACAGACATGACACCAGATGTCCACAACACACACGGTTTATTTTGTGACACAACAACACAAAGCCAATGACAGTGCGGAAAACACCACACTAACTCAGTCCTTTTCCTCTCTTCGGCCGCCTCCACTCCTCTCTCGCAAGCTCTGTCTTCTCCCTCCCGACTCCGGCTCCTCGAAGGGAGTGAGGCAGCCCCTTTTATCACACCCCGGATGTGCTCCAGGTGCTCGGTGATGGTCTTCCGGCAGCAATTCCTAGTGTGGTGGAAGTGCTGCCCTTGTACCCGGAAACACTCCAGGCAGCACTTCCTGGTGTGGCGGAAGTGCTGTCCTCCAGGGCTTTAGGACCGTCCAGGTGCCCCCTGGTGGTGGTGGCCACTGGTCCCCACAGGTTTCAGCTTCCCATTTCCATGGCCCTGATGAAATCCAGAGGGGGGGGCTGTCCTCTTGCGCCCAGGGAAAGATAGTGCCCCTCTCCTGGTCCGTCTTTCTTCCAGGCATCCCGGTGGGGCAGGATCCTTGGTCATCTGCCACACACGGTACAACCTCCTACTACTAAAGTCAGTCAGTCAGTCATTCTCCAACCCGCTATATCCTAACTACTGGGTCACAGGGGTTTGCTGGAGCCAATCCCAGCCAGCACAGGGCACAAGGCAGGAACAAACCCCGGGCAGGGTGCCAGCCCACCGCAGACTACTACTAAAAGAGTAACAAACATATAGTTTGGAAACCATGTAACATCCTTTATTTCAGAGTCAGTGGAATAATTGCACTTGCACCTGATTTGTGTTTTTTTTGGTTTGTTATCTAGTGAAGAAAGTCCAAGGTCGGAGTCCTTGTTCTTTTAACATGTGAAAATCAGTAACGGTTTCCAAGAAAACATTGCAATTGAACGCCTTTTAGTACGTCAGTACTGGATTTTAAAGCTTGTGGTCTATAAATCAGCAAAATTTTATATTGTGAAATTCAGAAGTTAATTGTAAGAGTGATGGTATGGTTAAGCTGGCTTGAATTCTGCTCATAAAAGATATTTAAAACTGGGTAATGCATAGGTCTACTTCTATATTTTAATTTGAAGACAAAAAAAGGAAATATGAACACCGTGTAAGTGCACTGTCCTAGAGTGAAGTGGAGAGGGTTGAACCAAAAGTCTTACATACCATACCATACCATATTTATTTGTTGAGCGCTTAAAAACACAGCATTACAACCGACCAAAGCGCTGTACAGTTAAAACAAACAGGACTGAAAACAAAATATTAAAAACAAACATTAAGAGAGAAGTTGAACTAAGAAACTAAAAACAGGTCAGAGGACCCAATAAAATAGAGAAAATAGCGAAAAACAAGTAGAAAATGAAACAAGTTAAGAATTAAAAGCCAATGTGAAGAAGTGCGTTTTTAAGCGTAATTTAAATGTGGCAACTGAAGTGGCTTGCCTAACCACTAAGGATAGGGAGTTCCAGAGCCTGGGTGCACCGACGGAGAAAGCCCTTTCACCACGAGCTTTGAAACGTGCCTTGGGAACGGTTAGAAGCAGCTGATCTGCGGATCTAAGAACGCGAGTCTTGATTTGGGCAGCATTCTGGTAATAGAAGAAATGACTAATAGTATTATATATTAAAGTGCAGGCACCTCACTGTATCTTGAATATCATATCATGTAATTTTCTAATCTGCTTAATACAGACTAGGGTCACAGGGGTGGGCTGGGGACTATCTCGGCTGGCATAGGACACAAGGCAGGAACAATCACTGGACAGGGTGCTAGTCCATCACAGGGTGAACATACAGATACAGACACACACGGGCCAATTTAGCATTCCCAATTCACCTAACCTGTATGTCTTTGGACAGTGGACATCTGGAGGAAGCCCATGAAAACAAAACGAGAACATGCAAAGCTTTAGGCAGGAAGGAACCGGGATGTGAACCCTGGTCTCCTTACTGCAAGGCAGCAGTGTGCCCCCTTGCCACCACATCATGAATATTATAGACCTAATTATGTTCACTAAAAAACACAAAGAAACAAATAATAAAATTATTCTGCATGTGAAAAAGTAGACCTTCCTTCAGTTACACAATTTTACATATCAGAACATAACTAATAATCATGTAGCGCTCATGAAGATATGAAATGAGAACAATGTAACCGCACATAACCCTTTTTACTTTGTCAGCTTATCTGGTTTTTCTCCCACATTCATAAAGTGGTGCATTTTAAGGCAATTGGCGAGTCTAAACAGACCCCCAAGCATGTGTGGACCCTGCAATGTACTAACATGCTCTGTCCTGTACTGTTTTTTTCTAGAATTGGACTGTGAGCTTTTGAAAATCCTTTTAAGTTATAGTTTTCCTGGTATGCTTAGAATTAATGCACACATTTTTGTTTGTGTTTTGCCCTTTGAGGACGGTGCATCATTGTCCTTTCGGTCATCCTTTAACTTGAGGTGCTGTCCTGACAATTCTGACTCCAATTCTACTCTTCTGTGATGTGCTGAATTTGATCTTTTGATTTTTTTTGTGTCTTTGTTTAAATCTTGTGGACAAAAGTTTAAACAGGATGGAACAGATCTGGACATAGGCTCTGCTTGGGGAAAAATGTATCGCTATGCCTTCCCATTATGGTTTGGACCTTTTCTACCCTACCTCCACATTTGTCATCCTGATTATGCTAAGACCATTCTTGCTACAACAGGTATGTTACTTTGTAAAATCTTATACCCAATGCCAAGGTGTTACAAAAATATATAACACAATATATTACTTGCATGCATTATAAAGAATCTTTTTCCGTTGTTTTACCTACTAGTGGAGAGTGTAATTATGTTATGTATAGAGTTTGAAAATATTTCAGTTTGATTTATGGGTCAGAAATCTCATGTCCACTGTATTAAATGTACTTTATACTGTTGTGAAAAAGCTCTGTGCAGTTTCATAGTATGCAGAGCAGGTGGTTTTATTCTTAGAAGGTGGCAGTGTGATAGCAATATATACATAACAGGAAACATGCAGATCTCCAGTTTTCAAAAATTGGTGGTTCATATAGAATAAGCTGAACATTTCCATCTTGGCAACATGGCTTTTATTTTCAGTATGAAAAAACACAGCCCCACACTGAGCACCTCGCCAATCGAGCTTTTGAAAGTAGTGATTTTCAACCAGTCCAGTGCTGCTCAACTCGTCCTCCACGTTTGACCTTTCCTCATCATAACGATTGCCTTCTCTCTTGGTTTTGTTCTTTTAGTTTTTCTCTTTTTATTCTCCTTCTTGGCATCGTAATTGCAATCCTCAGAGTGCCGATGTGGAACAGCTGACCAATTAAGTAATCAGCGTGCATCCACACTGAACATCTCTCTGCTGCCCAGGTCTTTAGTTATGTCTACAGCCACAGAACCCAAGTTGCACTGATTTACATTAAAAAGTAGCAACGCTACCATGGACCAGTAGCATGCCTTTTCAGTCAGTTAATGTACAAGCAATTAATAGTCCTGTCTAGATGTAGTAAATAATAAATCACCCATTCATCTGCTGTCAGGCTGAATTAGCATGGCTGATGTTGTGGTGTTTTTGTAATGTAAATTGTTGCTTAATATAAAAATGACTTAACTGTGATTCATTAGCTGTCAAGTAAACTATGACAGAGGTGACACATCCTCTTAAATTGCAATTCTAGAATATCTTGCAAAGCACATACAGTCACCCTGGTTTCAGATCAGCCACTAAATCCCTGTGAGTTTCTTTTTTAGTGCATTCAGGTTAGTTGTCGGGTATCTTGTGAATTCTGTAATCTCACATTGCAAGATGTTCTTGCTGAGCAGCTTTCCAGAGAGGTACTGTATTAACTAGCTAGTAATAGTTATTTTTAAAGTACAATACAAATTGTTACAAGGCTGTCAACTTTAAAAATTTGTTTGTTGTCCAATAATGTATGTTCTTTTGGTGATCATTTTCGTAGGGTTTAAAAAAAGCAGTGGGGATCACTCATGCTGTAGCTCACCTCAACTACTTGTTTCTTTTGTTTTCCTCTGCCTATTTTTCTTTCGGGGTAGAACACAAATAGTCTGATAACTAGTTGAGTTGCTAAGTACGTTATTGCATTACTAAGAGAGGGAGAGATAGACAGAGAGTCATGGTGCCTGAATGATAAAATGGAAAGAGGAAATTAACACTTCAATTTGGCCTTTGAACGGAGTGGTCTTTAAACAACAGGTAGAGGTTAACAAACTACTCAGGGATTTATAAAACAAACATGTCTAAGGACTTTGCAATGCTATTTGACGTTGATTATGATTTTGGCTTTGGCATTTTCGTTCGACTTTTTTTGTACTCTATTACAATTACTCTGTTGTACTCTACACTTTCCTAAAGAATCAGGAGAAGGGAACTGCTGTGTGATGGCATTTACATGGCGTTTGATTTACTTGCATTGGGCATCCAAGCAGCTGTCTGAGTAAAAAAGGAAAATTATACAAAATATACTTGTTCAAGCAACTGCTCTCAAGGTAAAATTGAAAAAGTAAACTAATTACTACTTAAAGTCGCACAGAACGTTTCTCTGTTTAAAGAGTGGAAATTCTCCAAGGCTTTTCAATGGGAGGTTTTTGAAATTTCAAAACTTCATACAGCTCGATCCGTTCGAGATATATGAACAAAAATTGAACTGTCCCAACAAATTTCTTTGAAAAATAAGTGTACCACATCTCCACATTGGGCGGCATGGTGGCGCAGTGGTAGCACTGCTGCCTCGCAGGTAGGAGACCTGGGTTCGCTTCCCGGGTCCTCCCTGCATGGAGTTTACATGTTCTCCCCGTGTCTGCATAGGTTTCCTCCGGGTACTCCGGTTTCCTCCCACAGTCCAAAGACCTGCAGGTGCATTGGCGATTCTAAATTGTCCCTAGTGTGTGCTTGGTGTGTGGGTGTGTGTGTGTGCCATGCAGTGGGCTGGCACCCTGCCCGGGGTTTGTTTCCTGCCGTGCGCCCAGTGTTGGCTGGGATTGGCCCCAGCAGACCCCCATGACCCTGTAGTTAGGATAAAGCGGGTTGGATAATGGATGGATGGACATCTCCACATTATTGGACCATATGAGGCCTAGCTGTTTCATGCGGGCATACTAACAGACATGGGCTTTCTCAATAGGAGTTTCACATTGTGGACACTAGAGGGCACTGTTGCTCCTCAAACCCAACAGACAGATGTTGAGGACACAAGTTAAAGGCACCAAGAATTTGTTTTATTCTTTTTTTCTTCCTTCACAGTGCTTTCCACCAACACAGTCACCAATAAATAAGCAACACTGCCCAGAATTATTCTCTTTGTCTCTTACTCTTTCTTTTTCTCCTCCATACCTCCCAGCAAGCTTTGTCCACCTTCGACCCAACTCTGGCTCGCTGACTGTGCTTAAGGTGGTCGTTTATATATTGTCCAACCCGGAAGTGCTTCTGCTCTTCCACCCACATGGCCAGCCAGCACTTCTGGGTCAGGCGGATAGCTCATGTCCCCTGGTTCATTCACAGCACCACCTGGTAGCACCCACAGCACCCAACAGGGCTGAGATACCAAACTACAAGTACCATGATTCTTTGTGGGAATCCGGGGCACCGCTGTAAAGCAGGGAAGCTGCCATCTAGTGTCTTGGGTGAGGTAGTGCCCTAAAAAAGCTGCCTTCCCCCACCCTTCCACTTCCGGGGCATCCCAGCCATCTGTTACAGTGAGTTATTTGCGAATACACCTAAAAACAAAAAGGGGCTGAGATTTCAGCTGAACTTCCTGTACCTGTAAAATTGTTGCACGGGCAGTGGCTCGCTCCATCAGGCAACACCTAATTGGCTATCAGAAAGGAGTGAGCACACGATACTTTCAAAATGTGAAACTGGGCTAGAAAGTCATCACAGAGTCAACTAACATGTCATACTTGGCGATTTCTAGATATATAAGTCTGACATTCCCTCCAACTAGAACTCATATAATGTGAAATTGATCTCATAATAAGCATTATTTAATGTGCAATTGTCTTTTACTTATCGATTTAGTTTAGGTAATCAAGGTATCTGCTGTGAATATTTCAAAGCTTTTTATGCTTGATGCAAGTTCATTTTACCGTAAATGCAATGGAGTAAAGTCTGACTGCACTCTTCATGTTAATGAATGGTAGGATGTGCTATGATTTTTATTTTTCAGAGCACAAAGGCAAACCATAAAGGCCCATCCAAGTACAAATAAAAATAAAGATTAAGACATGCCATTTATTTATTTGAAGAAGAAGAGAATTAAAATAACAGAAGGGGTATTTGTAAAGAATTAATTAAACAAAATAAATTTCAGGTAACTAATTAAAAACATGCAGTTACAAGATAAAGTGTATGACCTTAATGGAATTACCTGATTTTCTGTGTTAAGGTTACTCATAAAATGTGCTGTAATCTTCAGCTAAGACACAATAACTGACTAATACATCTGCTTAAACTAATAACGCACAAACTGTTGTATTTCTTCTTCCTAATAATGAATACATCATTTAAATATTCACAGTCCAGGCTTGTAAAAGTCTGTGAACTCCGGCATTTAGTAACTGGCAGACTCTCCTTGAGCAGCAACAAACTCCACTAAAAGTTTTCTGCTACTCAGACTTCCACAATGAATTTTAGAGTATTCCTCTTTATGAAACTATTTCATATCATTGATATTTCCAGAATTACTTGTGTGAACAGATCTCTTTAGGTTAGGTGATAGCATCCCTATTGGGTTAAGGCTTGGACTCGTCTATTCCAGAACATTTTCTCCTGCTTATGTCACTCTTGATATACTTCATGTGTCATAGTCTGTCACACCACCTAGCATCTATTAAACTTCAGTTTACAGTGTACTACCCTGACATTCTCCTATAAAATCTCTTGATAAAACCTTGTAATCATTATCCTTTCTTTGACCACAAGCTGACTGTGCTCTGAGTCCACAAAGCTACCCCATACCATCATGCTTTCTCCACCATTTTGGATGATGTGATGTTGGTGTACTTCACTTGTTTGTTTCCTCTCAAACATAATTAAAAAATAGTTCAACATTTGTCTTGTGTATCCATAAAACATTGTCTCCAAGGCTTTGTGGAACATCTGAGTAGTATTTTACCAACTTTAGAAATGCAGCAGTATTTATTTTGGGGAACACTGTTTTTCTCCATGGTTTCCTTCTATGAAGATCTTTAAGGGTTTTCTTATAGTGGACACATGAACAGAAATGCTGGTGATTTCAAGCTATTTCTGCAGAACCTTTGCGGTCACTTTAGAGTACTTTTTCACCCCTTTCAGCACTACATTCATCCCGTGATCATTGCAGGACATCAGTGAGCTACAGCAGTATTGCACTGTATTGATGAATAACCAGTATTTTAAAAATGATGTTGCAGCCTTTTATGGCTTTATGCTTCTTTACAGTTCTTCTTTTCCTGAGGGTCCTCTGATATTTCATGGTTCACTTGAACAGATGTTTCATGAGAAGACCAGAGTCTGTCAAAAGCCTAACCTCGTGTGTATTTTTTTAATAGAGTAGGGCAACTCCAACCCACAGCTCACTGATTGGATCACCTAGCTCTAATTAGATTTTGCAGAAGTTGTCAATTATCACAGTAGAAGATCCCACTTTTAGGAGCAATTAATGGAAACCTCTGGTTGATTCTAAAAGGTTCACAAGATATTCTTGCAGCAGTATACTTTATAAACAAACTAACATCTACTTCATAATACTGCTAAACACAGGGCAAAACAACAACAACAACAACCTTTATTTCTATAGCACATTTTCATACAAATGATGTCACTCAAAGTGCTTTACATGTTGAAGAATGAGAAGAAAGACAAAATAAATGAGAAAATAAAATTAGGGAACACTAATTAAGATAGAATAAAAGTAAGGTCCGATGGCCAGGGAGGACAAAAAAAAAAAACAAAAGAAAAACTCCAGATGGCTGGAGAAAAAAAATTAAATCTGCATGGGTTCCAAGGCCACAAGACCACCCAGCCCCGTCTAGGCATTCTACCTCACATAAATGACCTCAATTACTCCTCATTGTATTCAGGGTTCACATGGAAGAACTTGATGATGACGGTCATGTGGACTTCTGGACTTCAATCCATCAATGCAGGGATATCACGGTACTTTGATCTGGTGGTGGTGGTGCAGTTCACCACCACAGAAAACTAAAAAAAGAACAGAAGAGAAAGTAGGGGTTAGTACGGATTAAAGCCGTACCATGAATGATAATGATAATTAATTGAATATAAGGAGCATCAGGATTAAACAAAAATGAAGCTATGAGAAAGCCATGTTAAAGTAATGTGCTTTTAACAGTTTTTTAAAGTGCTCCACCGTATTAGCCTGGTGGATTCCTATTTGGGAAGCTATTCCAGATTTTGGGTGCATAACAACTGAAGGCTTCCTCACCACTTCTTTTACGTTTAGCTCTTGGAATAGTGAGCAGACACTCATTTGAAGATCTAAGGTTACGACTTGGAGTTGTAAGGTGACGGGCATTCCACAATATATGATGGAGCGAGATTATTTAAGGCTTTGTAAACCATAAGCAGTATTTTAAAGTCAATTCTAAATGACACAGGTAACCAATGTAGTGACATCAAAACTGGAGAGACGTACTCAAAATTATAGAAAATGCTTAGTCACGTTAAATAACATAAACCTAAGAGAAAGATCTGAAAGACATTTTTCAAGAAACAAGTTTCAAAGGTAAGAACCAAGAAAATGTAAATACTAAGTATTTCTACCATGGCAAAAACAAGAAGTTATTTACTAAATGTCTAACCCGAAATCCAAGATTCAAGTATCCACCCTCTTAATTATGATTTGTTTATTTTTGCAGGACAAGCAAAACATTTAAGTTTCCATCCTCACGGACAGTAAACCACCACAAATGCAAGAGCAGATCAAAAAGTAAAGGCAATTTGAAAAGTATGCGGCAACAGATAGAAGCTGACACAGTACATTCATGATGATGTATAGGTAGTTTGAACAAGCACAGCGCAGCGTTCTGCCATTAGTCTAATTGAAACCAAGGCCAAATAAACATGGATGCTCCGGAGCATCTATATGGATGCTCCACCATTGTAGAACAACATGCCGTAGTGGAGGTTTCTTTTTGGCAGAGGGAGAGCATATGCAGGTGGTTTACTCAAGTATCCATTCCTGAAGGTATGAGATGCTAACCAAGCTAGATCTTAATAGATGGGTCACTCTTTCCATCAGGTGTTTAAAAACTGAAGACACAATCACTTTAAACCTTCCAGCTATACCTTGATTAGCTGCAAAGTTTCTCAATATCTAGAGAATTCCTTGAAGAATATCACCTAACCTTGAACGGTGACTATCAAAGCATTTTTATATTTTGAAAATATTTGAAAGTTTCTGTAAGTACCTAGTGCCAACTTAAATTGATTTTTAAATGTAAACATAAATGTACTGTTAATAGATATTCAAAGGAAAAACAATAGAATCCTTCCTCGTGGCAATGTTACAAAATTCCATTTTTACCTTAGAATCTTTAATATTTAAAAAATGTTTTGCATCTGTTTCACAATTTCATCTTAAAATTAATTGTGAGAATAGTAGATTTATTGACATTCAAACAACATCCTCAAATAGACCTTGCCTTTTATTTGCTTCATGTTTCATAATGTATAATAAATAATTTTATCTTTATTTATTTATAACCTCTTGTCAGTGATGTTATCATTTTCACCATTTTGTGGCTTCCAGATTATTTGCTGTTTGGCTTATTGTTTTTTTTTTTATTTATTTTATTTATTTTGCATTTTGCTATGATCGGCTCTTGTTTGGTTTATGATTTTCCAGACTTTTTACCAAGGTAATGAGTTGTCAGTTTTGTTTTGTTATTTGCTTTATAGTGAAACTGACTTTTCCTGCCTTGTCTTTCTGGTGTCTCCAAACAATATTTAATATAACTCTATTTTTATAATAAAAAAATCATAATTTTTGATATTGGTCATAAAAGGTGGGATATATAAATGTAAATGTTTAAATATGTCTTTTCTTAATAAAAGATCCAATAAGAAGCACCTAATATCCCAGCAATTATCTACTATTTGTCTAGAGCAGGTTTTCTTATTTTCATGACCTAATCTTTTCCAATCCTGACCCAGTCTTAGATGGGGGTCCCTTTTTGAAAATCATGTTCAATCGTCAGACCAGGGGGAAGGGGAGGTCCCATTGGAGAAACATGAAGGATCATCAAGGATAATCCATCCATCCATTATCCTAACTACAGGGTCACGGGGGTCTGCTGGAGCCAATCCCAGTCCAGCACAGGGTGCAAGGCAGGAAACCAATCCTGGGCAGAGCACCAGCCCACTGCAGGACACACCAAGCACACACACTAGGGCCAATTTAGAATCGCCAATCCACCAAACCTGCATGTCTTTGGACTGTGGGAGGAAACCGGAGCACAAGGAGGAAACCCACGCAGACACGGGGAGAACATGCAAACTTCATGCAGGGAGGACCCTGGTAGCGAACCCGGGTCTCCTAACTGTGAGGCAGCAGCGCTACCACTGCGCCACCGTGCCGCCCTCAGGGACAATCATCAGAGCAATGTCAGTTGCTTAATTGCTACCTACTTTGTAAACCATCTGCCACCCATTTTCATTAAATACAACAGTAACTCGCGGCCCAATTACGGCAACCAGTGTGACCCACGATTTAAAAAATCCTGGTCTTGAGGACTAAAGTATAGGTTTTTTTTTTTTAAATGAATGTCATGAGACTGTATTTATTTATTTTTCTTAATTTGTTTATTTAAAATATAGTTTCAAACTATGTTGGAAACTATATACTGAAAAATAATAGTTTATTTTTGCCTTTTGCAGAACCAAAAGATGGTGTTTCATACACATTTCTGATCCCATGGATTGGTAAGTTCTTTTTAATTGTCTTTCTCTATATTTTTATTTTAAATTATCACCACTTAGTTATTGGTAAGTAGGTCATATTTTATATTATGCTGTACAGCTCAATCTTACCTCATGAGATCAGAATGCTCAACAGTAACAACAACAATTATTTATTTCTTGTATAGCCCTAAATCGCACAAAGAATGCCTCAATGGAATTTAACAGGCCTTGTTTATGAAAGCCCCCCAGCCTTGACTCTCTAAGAAGATGAGAAAAAAAACTTGGGGGGGGGGGGAATGGAAGAAATATTGTTAAAGGTAACTCAGAGGTTGGGTGTGCAGTGAGTGTCAAAAGATGGGGTAAATGCAACACACAAAGCAGAATGCAAGTAATCTTCTTCACAGAGCTCGATGGCCAATCTATCATGGCCACCTCAGAAATACAATTCAACAGTACAAGCCACTTTGTTTTTGCTCTGCGCCCCTCACCATGTGCAGGCGCAGATCACTACGACAACTCTCAAGGCAAATGCAAGAATAGATTATACCACACACTTAATACAAAGCTATCACACATACAGTATATACACTTATTTTACAGCATTTGGTTAAATGTATCTCTAAAATATAATAATAAGAAGAAAATAATTATTTGCTTTAATGTTTGTTTCTCTAGTTTCTGAATTTTTCAACTTCAATACACGGTCATAGGGAGGTGGGTTATATCGTGACAATGTTAAGCAAAAGACTAACACTCTCAGAAAGTCAGCCAATGGTAGGAGACACCAAAACTCACCCACATTATGCCAACTTTAGTGACACCAGTTTAATCCAACACTGAAGTCCCTGAATTGGGACAATCCACTGTTGATGGCAGATAGACGAGAGCACCGCAGCAGGTAGCCTGGTAGTCCTGTTTAATAAGTAATTAAAAAGGGGCTAAAAGCATGCACAGCAGTACAGTTGGGGTGAAGTGGTGGCTCTGAGGCTAAGGATCTGTGCTGGTATCCAGAAGGTTGCCGGTTTGAATCCGTGTCACTGCCAAAAGAGATCCTACTCTGCTGGGCCCTTGAGCAAGACCCTTAACCTATAATTGCTCCAGGGGCGCTGTAGAATGGCTGACCCTGGGCTCTGACCCCGAGGGGTATGTGAAAACTAACAAATTCTTAATACAAGAAATTGTATAAAGAACAAAAACTGGAAATACATCTGACCAAAATCAGCCCACACAGTGCTCTGTCTTTCTTTTTTCCTTTCCTGGATTTCACACAAGATCTTGTTCTGTCTTTACTCCTGGTTATGAGTGAGATGCCACCATCCAGGGCCATCCAGGTTTATGGCATCCCGTCCAGAAGGGGTAGGGCCAACTCTGGGTATCACAGCCAGGCTTGGGTGCCCTCACTGGGCATCTTCTCGGGCCTGCACGTGAAAGAGAAGATACTGCTACTGACATCACCCTTTCTTATTCCAGAATTTTATTGCTTATCTTAGTCGAGTGTAGAAGATGACCCAACGTCACAGATGCATGATACCATACAGGCATGGAATAAACATTAACACTATACAAAAGGGGTCTAAGCCAAGCATCATCTCCAAATTCACGGTGCTGTGAGAGAACAGTTCCAAATATGTTGTAATCATGCTGACCTGTTATTATAGTGAATTCATTGCTGTTTTTCTTATGCTCACAGCACAGTGACAAAGTAATCAACAAGAGAGCCTCCCAACACTTGGGTCCCTATTTGATTTGAGACATGTACATGTGCATTCTCACACATTCCAAGGCATGTCCTTAGTTTATTTGATAATACTACTGTAAACTGTCACTGTGGTGAACTGGCAGTGGCACTGGGTGCTAAACCTGCCTCGTATGAACTATGGGACCTGGAACAAGGCACTTAAACTGTTCTGTAAGAGTGCATATACAAAAAGTTAAACCGTTTTTATCAGCTTAAAAAATATTGTTCCTGCAAAGTGTCTTAGGGTGGCTTTTACTATACAAATGTACTGTATCAAATAGAAGTTTGTTTCTTTAAATAGATGGTTAGATAAATAGATAGTAGACCACCTTACAGGTAGTTGTAGGTGTTTGTATGAATGTGCCTAGCACATCACTTCCAGATCTAAGTAATTCCTTGAATATGGTGCTGTCATTACAAGGCTCCATTTAGTGTCAATGCTTTAGTGAAAACAGTGGGTTTGGGAAATGGATGGGCACTGGTTTTACAGTCTTACATTTACACTTATTCATGTACATCACATTTATATACTAATAAGTTTAAATTGCAAACCCTACCATAGACTGGCAATCTCTTCAGGGATTGTTACTGCCTTCCGCCTGATGCTAGCTAGAATAGGCTCCCACTTTGTCACGACCATAAGCAGAATTGGAAAATGGAAAAATGGATGGATGCTTAATTAGTGGATATTTGCTAGAAAGGAGTGTCAATCCGTGGAGTGAATTACAGTATGTTTGGCATCTCAGATAGCATGTCACTGGTAACACCACCTGGGCATATGGTGAAGGGTTACTGGTGGATTGAGAGTTCAATTCAGTCTTTCATGCTGACAGATGTTAGCAGCCAGTTGCTGTTGACACGGGGTTGCCTGTTCTTTTTAAAATTATGTGGCCAGGATGCCAGGGTTACGTGGAGTCTCCGGGGACAGCTCCAGTGGGGTGGCTCATGGAGTTTTATGAGTTGAGGCTGAACCTGGAAGTGCTTCTAGAACTCGGTTTAAAGGGGCCTTTTGTCCTTTGTTCTGAGAGTTTAGAGTTGGGAACAGAGTTAGTGGCAATGCCAGTGTAGATTTAAAGAAAGGAAAGAATGTGATTTTTCCAGTTCTTCAGTGAGAAACTGAACCAGCTACCCTTTGGATAGATAAGGGACCATAACTGTGTTTTTGGTAGGCCTTGGGGGACTACAGTTTTGTTTATTTCATATCTATATATTTTGTTCGACTCCATCATTCGGTGTTTAATAAAATATAGTTTCTTTTGGTTTTAGGATGTCGCTAATGCTCCCCCAAGAATTGCAATAATTTGTATACCAAGATTAAAGGATGTGATTATGGGAAGAAAGATCAGTTTAGGTTTTGATTTACCTGTGGCCACAAATATTCAGTCAGTACTACAACATCTTTCTTCATGCATTTACTCTATGCAGCGTGTATGCAGGCATGATCTCTCATAGAATATTGTATACCAGTAATGGCGCGCTGCACGAATACACTTGACTTGAGCATTCCTAGTCTTCATCCTCTTTCTCTGTACATTTACCATTCGTTTGCTCAGAGGTTGATGCACTTGCCACTTCCTGAGCAGCTCTTCTTTTCTCCACCCTAGCGGCCTGCTTCTTCTCTTCTTTCGTCGGCATCTTTTCACATTAAAACTGATCAAGTCAGTGTTTGTGTTGCAATTACTTAGTACGCTTTCTTTAATTTTTCACTTAAGCTGGCATTTAAGTCTTCAATCTGTCTCAAGAATGATTTAAGATATGAAGAGGTAGGGGAAGTGACGGAGAAGGTGGTAGGGTATGAGAACGGCGCCCATACGCATGTGCCGTATGGCCGCCCTGCTGGCCGCTGCCGAGAGTTGATTCTGCAATAAAATAAAATAAAAAAAGGAATAACCTTGGAGGTCAATCATCACCCCGAAAGCGGATAGTAGACGTCACGTAGTATATGTGTACCAAATTTCAGGTCAATAGTTCAAACGGTTTGCGAGCTACAGGTGATTTAAAATCCTGGACAGACAAACGAACAGCCACAGTAGTGTATTATAACTAACTACAGGGTCACGAGGGTCTACTGGAGCCAATCTCAGCCAACACAGGACACAAGGCAGAAACAAACCCCGGGCAGGAGGCCAGCCCACCGCAGGGCAGGCACACGCACCCACACACCAGGGACAATTTAGAGTCGCCAATGCACCTAACCTGCATGTCTATGGACTGTGGGAGGAAACCCACGCAGACATGGGGAGAACATGCAAACTCCACGCAGGGAGGACCCGGGAAGTGAACCAAGGTCTCCTAACTGCGAGGCAGCAGCGCTACCACTGCGCCACCTCAAATCAAATCATTACTCACATATTTGTTTACCACTGTTCACTGGGTCTTTATTATTTTTTTCATTTTTGCAGGTGAAGGTTTGCTAGTTTCTGATGGCAGCAAATGGTTCAAACATAGAAGACTCCTGACACCTGGATTCCATTATGATATCTTAAAACCATATGTGAAAGTAATGGGGGATTCTGTAAATGTTCTATTGGTAAGATTTACTATATTACGTAAAGAATTTATTGTATATTTAGTTTGGATCATGGCTTCTTATTAATTATTATAATAACATGAATATTGTAACTTTTATTCACATTAGACAATAATTGAATGCAAAGTGTCAAAGAGAATGCAGATTGTCTGGCAGTCCAGCCAGCATGGATGGTTTAGATGGTTCCTTACCTAACCGGGAAGGCTTTGTAATGGATGGATGGAGGGAAGCAGCATCCAAGGGCCATGTGCTCCTGCAGTGCAATAAGTGGCAGCATCCCTCTGGTGAAAGCCAAAGGGCTTCATGGGAGTTATAGTCCCATTGGTCCCTACTGGGGTTCTTGGTACCTGCCAGTGGAAGCTGTGAGAATTAGAGGAAGTTTCATATGACCTGGATGTGCTTCCTGGGTGAAATAGGGTGACACTGGAAGCATAAATACTACCACGTTCAGCATAAATGAGGATGCTCTTTCTTACACATGTGAACTGGAGTTGGGAGACAAGGAGGACAATGCCTGCCTGGGAAAGAGTAGAAAAGTACAGGAGAAGGAAAAAGATTGTTTAGAGTGGTAGAGCCTTATGAAAGAATCCAGTTAACAAAGCTATTTATTTGAACCTGTGTCTGTAAAGTTGTGTCTGGGATTTGGGTTATGCCCCTTACAGGTCACAGAGGTTACTAATTACGGAGTTTTTGTGAAGTGCTTGATAATAAAATATTGATTTGAGACATCTGTAACAAAATAAAATTACAGAAAATATACTAAATTATTATGATGCTCCAGCTCCTCCTCCTGTACAGTCCTGAATTGGATTAAGCAAGTTTGAAAATGAAGAGATTGATGAAAAGCGTATATACCGTAATCAGTGTGGCATAATCCATATTCCTGCTGCTTTATACCACCAGGTACTTTTGTTTAATACCTGATTTGTTCACTTACTGTGTAGAGTTTTCTATTGCCATGTCTCTCTGGGTTTCCCCCAAGTTTACTGTCACTTCTTAAAAGATGCAGGTAAGGTAAGTGACTGTAAATTGACAGAGAATGTCAGAATTTGAGTGAGTATATTCTGTGATGGACTGGTGACCCATCCAGAGCTGACACAGCCCCACAGAAACAAGTCCCCCAGGTTTAAAACAAGTAATTCTTAGGCCTGTTAAAGGTACACTACTTCTTTTCAAATTGCACAATTGTTTTTGTCTCCTCTCTTCCATTCCTACCATGTGAGTGTTGTCCATCTCCTTTCCCGACTCCGCGTGAATTGGAGGGCTTCCTTTTATGCTTCAACCCAGAAGTACTTCTGGTTCCACTTGTGTGTCTCTGGAAAGCACTTCCGGGTCAGGTGGAACCTAAACATTCACTACCCGACCGCTCCTCCTGGCTGCCCCCATGGAACCCAACAGGACAGTCTCATGAGACTATACCTCCCATTTTGGTGTCCATACCGGGGTTCACCATAAGGGATACTGCCACCCAATATATGGGGGAATAACCTGCATGGGAGAGTTAGTCTACCATTGTGACATATACAGGTGCAATCCCATTCTAATGAAACTCACAGAACCATAAAAATATTGCCACAGTTCCTGACAGCTCCTATTCTGAATGAAGTCTTGAGATTGTTCCTGTCTTCTCTATACAGTAATAAAGTACCTGTATTTTCCTTGAAAACCTGAACTCATCTTCCTGTCTCTCATGCAACTCCTTGACCAAAGCTCGACAATCCCTGTATAAAAAAACAGTGCTTCTTAAACAGTAAAAAATATTTTATTTGAAAATGAGACATTAGATTAGAATAAAAACAAGGCGTTAGATGTAATTTTTTTATAGAAATGCAGGTTTGAAAATACAGAATGAAAATGAGACCTTAGATGTAACTTTTTGTTATAGAAATACAGATATGAACACAGCATAAAAACGAGATGTTAGATAAAGATGAGGCGCAATTCCATGCTTTCACCAAGTCCTTTTTCTTCATTCCTGAATCATCTTTTTCCAGGATTGTTAATTTTTCTTTCACCTTAAACTGACACCGTTTCTCACTTTTTTTTTTTTTTGTTCATCTCAAAGAAAACTTTGAGAAGCGCTATGAAACTCAAAAAATTCAGAATCCACACATGACACAATGCTCTGTGGTTTCCCAATGTGGAAGGAGTCCATTACTTATCCCGGTCAGGATACTCCATCTATTTTATCCCTTTTGCATCCCAGCTGGGTATGTGATTCCCATCCATTTCTGCCAGTGCTGTTGCTCTTCCCTTCAGTATAATTCATTATACTGGCCTCCCAGTTAGGTAAGGGAAGGTAGTGCATCTTGCCTGGAAAGCCAAGTGTTTCCTTAGTTTTAAAAAGTGTATTTTTTTGTGTTTTTACAGAAAAAGCTGGAAAAAATTGCAACCAGTTCTGATGAGTCTGTGGAAATATTTCAGCACATAAGCCTCCTGACGCTTGATATCATACTGAAATGTGCTTTCAGTTACAAAAGTAACTGTCAACTGGAAAGGTCTGTAACAACTTAATTTAACAACTGTATTTTGATTGGAGCAATGATGTGATAAGTGATTAAAAGGGCAAATGTTTAAATGATGAGCACCTCTATCAAGTGCTAAAGAGCAAATAGAGAACTAAAAAAGGGGCCAAGAGCAAACAAGGCCAATCCTCTCAGGTGGTAGCTGCTCCTTAGGAGCCCAACCCCTGCAAAATTAGAAAAAGGGGAAACAGAGAATGGAGGAAAATTACAAATAGAGAATAAAATGTAAACAAGATAATAGTAAGAAAGTGGGGAAATTAAAAAAAAAAACATGAAGAAAAATGAAAATAGGTGTGAGGCACTGCTGCAGTCCTAAATTAGAGAAGATTAAACAATCAAATGCTCTTTCTTATTCACCATCTTTAATGTGTAGAATTGTGTCTGGCAGGGTACACATGCTCCCTGGAAATGTGTTGTTTTAAGATTGTATTTCTACTAAAAACAATATATTAATAGCAATATATTAAAACAAGAACATTACGATATAAAAGAAAATCTATATTTACTTGCTTTTAAATGCTTCATCTGCTCCTGTAAACAAAACAACTGACCAAGCTATAGGACAGCACAATTGTCTTACAATGTTTAAGTGGGGTCTTTGACAATTGTATGTTTGTTTTGAGAGGAGTAGGAGGGCATGGTCTTCTGTACATCCATCCACATGAAAGGCTTCAATGAGCAGCTGAGCTACTGTATGTGGCTATTTATACCCCTAGAACAGCCCCTTTCTTAAAAACTGACCAATCAAATAAGAACACCTGCTGATGTTACATCATCTTGCATTAAGACATTACTAACTATTATTAACTTGCATTAACCCTTATTAACTATTAACAGACCAATTTTGACCTGTTAGTAATTAGTGTTATCTTTTTCCATTAACTGTATTTAACTTCACCTTTTTATTAACAATTTACAGAAATTGCATCCAATAGTTTTCTTTGCTTAAGTTATTTGATTGACGCTTCATTAAGCCCAGTTAACCTTTAGACTTCATTTCTTGCCTTTTAAGCCTCCATTTACAATGGTCATTTTAAAATGTACAGATTACTGCCTATAATCTCATTGTGCATTAAGGTCAAATTTAATTTTGCATGTCATCTGAATCTGTTTGCTTTAAAACAATGTGTCTCACTGAAAACAGTGAGATTTAATCAGGTTACCCTGTTTGAAGCCTAGAAAGTCTTTTTATATATTAAATTACTACAGATCACAATAACTCATAGATATTAAGTCATTTTAAATCTCTCACCACAACTATATGGTTTGCTGCAGTACACCTTTGCTTCAGTTAGAAAAATTATATCTTTTAATGATTATTAGAAAATGGTATTAGTCCTGTGTAAATTGTTTAATCTATCCAGTCGATGGTCATGCTTTAAAAATATTAAAATGCATTCTTTTGTCTTGCAGTGAAACAGACTCATATGTTCGGGCTGTATATGACCTTTGTAATTTCATAAGTAAAAGATTTAGGACATTTCCATTACACAGTGACATTATTTTCTACCTTAGCCCAATTGGATACAAGTTCAGAAAATCCTGCAAGATATCACATCATCACACAGGTAAGAAAATTGAAAAGAAAATTCTATTTTAAATTCATTTTCTCTTTATGTATTTAAACAAAACATCAAAGTTATACAGGGAAAAAATATAATGTATTGTCAGTAACTTCTAAGATATGCCCTTGTTTGGTACTCCAGTGGTTGCCATTCGTTGCTGCCTTCATAATTCAGATAATGGAATATCAAAAGTATCAACCATTTTGCTCCTCGCACATACGCTTTGTGGAACTGGTAAAGTGAAACAAGTATACTATTTCACTGTGCACTGTGCTACTCATCATTTCAAATGCTGGGACTCAATCCCCTTTTAATGAATGCTGTATACATTAGAAACAAAATTGAGAAAAGATCACTAAAAAGGAAAGCAGTTTGGAATACAGTAATATATTATGATAAAGACAGAGAGCAGATGATGTTGTGATCAGAATCTCAAGGTTTGTGGAGCATGACGTGATGATACTTACAATTAGTTACTCTACTGACACCAACAGGTGCTCACAGCATTATGGAAGTTGGTTGTGATACATCATGGTGCACAGAACTCTGGGATGTGTCTTTCATACCTCAATGATACCATGGTGCACCATGTAATAGTTTGAAGCAGGTCTATGGGCACATGTTCCCATGGTACAACTCTCACTATAATCATCACTGCCATACAAGTGAAGCAGGACTATGGTCAGATACTCCCATGGTACAACCATCACTCATAATCTTCACTGCCATGCACACCTCTATACAATACAATACAATACAGTTTATTTTTGTATAGCCCAAAATCACGCAGGAAGTGCCGCAATGGGCTTTAACAGGCCCTGCCTCTTGACAGCCCCCCAGCCTTGACTCTCTAAGAAGACAAGGAAAAACTCCCAAAAAATCCTTGTAGGGAAAAAATGGAAGAAACCTTGGGAAAGGCAGTTCAAAGAGAGACCCCTTTCCAGGTAGGTTGGGCGTGCAGTGGGTGTCAAAAGAAGGGGGTCAATACAATACAATGCAGTTCACAGAACAGAACAATTCCTCAATATAATAAGAAATAAAAAATATAAATTTTAGAAGTACAGAGCAGAATTTAACAGTAGATGATATATCCCATAATAAGATTTGGATTTGTGTAGAGTCCTGGAGACCTTATCCTCCAAGCTGCCTCCCCCATTTGGCCATTCCACGGTTGAAACAGTGCTGGGCCAGCCAATCCGATGAAAGGACCCCTCTTTCCCACGATTCCTATGATCCTCCATCAGGGATGACTTTTCCTTAGGCAGACAAAACAACTTGGCAGGTGGGCCGTGGCACCAAGTGCCACATTTGAGTACCGAGAAGAAAAACAGAATAAGTGAGGGTTAGTATACAATTATAACTGTCATGTTACTTATGTTTAAGTGCTAATGACTAACAACAGAGATGCAGTCTGTACAGTTAATCAGCAGCTCTAGTCAGGGTGTGCTAAACTGAAGTTGTGAGTCTTCAGCCGGGATTTAAAAGCTGAGACCGAAGGGGCATCTCTTATAGTAGCAGGCAGACCATTCCACAGTTTAGGGGCCCTGTAACTAAAAGCTCGACCTCCCACTGTTATTTTATTAATCCTTGGAATCATAAGCAGACCGGGATCTTGAGATCTTAATGTGCGCTCAGCTTTGTAAGTCATGATAAGTTCAGACAAGTAAGCCGGACCTCGTCCATTTAGTGCTTTATATGTTAATAGAAGGATTTTGAAATCTGCCCTAAACTTAACCGGGAGCCAGTGTAAGGATTTAAGAACTGGAGTTATGTGTTCGTGTTTTCTTGTTCTTGTAATAATTCTCGCAGCCGCATTTTGGATTAACTGGAGGCTGTATAAAGAACAGTTTGAACATCCAGTGAACACTGCATTGCAGTAGTCAATCCTACTAGAGATAAATGCATGAATTAGTTTCTCAGAATCCTGTTTATTTAAAAAGCGCCTTAATTTCCTAACATTTTTAAGATGGAAGAAACATGTTTTGGACAACTTTGTAATATGCGCTTTAAATGACATGCTAGAGTCAAAGATAACTCCTAGATTGCGGGCTGATTCAGTAAAATTGACTGGGATTCCCACTGAGTTAAATGATGACAAAATATTGTTGTGATCAGCATCATTCCCTCCAACAATTAACATCTCTGTTTTATCTGTATTTAAAGACAAGTAGTTCTTATTCACTCCTTTAATTCATTAACACAACTAATTAAAGACAGCATTGGAGAAACTTCATCTGATTTAAATGAAAGGTATAACTGGGTGTCATCTGCATACGAGTGAAAATTAACATTATGTTTCCTAATGAGAGATCCTAGTGGATGCATGTAAAGTGAAAACAGTAAAGGTCCCAGTACTGAGCCCTGCGGGACACCATATTGAACTTCTGTGTATAATGATAGAGTACTGTCAGCACATTTCTGTACATATTGGAATCGATTTGATAAGTAAGAACTAAACCAAGCGAGCACGGTGCCTGTAAGCCCAACATCATTTTCTAGCCTGTGCAGTAAAATAGAATGGTCGATGGTGTCAAATTCTGCACTTAAGTCCAACAACATAATTACAGTGGAGTTTCCTTCATCAGAGGATATCAGAATGTCATTTACAACCCGTGTTAGTGCCGTTTCTGTGCTATGACCAGTGCGAAAACCAGACTGGAATTTCTGAAATAAATTGTAATGCATAAGGTGTGTCTGAAGCTGACTGGCGACTACTTTTTCTAGTATTTTAGAGAGAAACGGTAAATTTGAAATAGGCCTATAATTATTTAGTATATGTGGGTCAAGGTCTGACTTTTTAAGTAAACCTCTAATGTATGTGTGGGTGAAATACCTAACATACAGTACAGTGATGTGAATAACTTCATGTTTTACCTGTCAAAGGTGGGTTTTCAAGCTACTTTTTCACCCAAGGATTTTGCATTTTGGCTTTGGTGAGTAAATAATCAAATATTGTGGACTGCAGGAGGGCATTTGTGAGCAGATACCAAACCTAAATACAGAGTGTGTTTCCATGTGCTTTAATAACATAATCTGGGTTCTTGTGAATACTATTGAAAAATCCCCTTATTCTGGTTAGAGAAACTAGGTTATTGATCTCTGAGAAACTGTGTTACCACACATAGATATCTCTGTGGAAAAAAGTTATTTGGCCAAGTAAACCCTTAATCAGGTTGCAGTGTATAGTCTGTGTATGTCTGTTGCACTCAGTTAGCCTGTGAATATGTTTGCTTCACACATGCTTATAGCATCCACTTGTGGAAAATGGCGGATGCATCCACAAAAATAAATTTCCTGACTCAAATGCTCAGACGATTGCATTATTGCTTCGCCTGGCTGAAATAATCTGTCTTTTGATGAATTGAAGTTTCAGGGCTAAACTCAACATCACAATCTTGGAAGCAGCGTTGAGGGTAACACAATAAAAGTAATGTGCCTTATGTAGAACTGATTACTTTTTAAAGTAACAATACTTATATATTGAAGTAAAAATACCTGTTATTATATGTCTCCGCAGCACAGAGTGTAAGGCAAGATGCAAATGTACCGTTGCACTGCTCCTTTACAAGGATCAGTTGCACAGCCAAGAGGAAGAGTGTACCTGTGTGCAATCTGGTAACAAAAACCTATAAATGAAGTGTTGATTTCATTGTAATCCAGCTACTGTACAGTATTTGCTATAGATAAGTGAAATTGGGTGACTGAGTGGCCAGTGTTCATACTGTAAATCTTTGAGAGCTCACGTTGAGTATGTACAAGGTGCTTTGTCCAGTCAGCAGTAGCCCTCAGGTGGTGTTTCAAGGTCCTTTAAAGAATGGCTTTCTTCCTGCCACTTGCCCTATCAAACCTGCAGCACAGAGTCTCCTCTTCACAATACAAACTGAGATTGGCTTTTTTCGACCTACAGTTTTTTTTTTTTAAATTTTTTTATTAATTCTGTTGTAATCATTCCATACAAATAGATCAATTTATACAAAAAAGAATTGAAGACAAATCAAACTCCACCATTGAGAAGGAGAGCATGGCCAAAGGAGAATTGCTAAGGGCTTTTTAATAGGGCAAAAATAAACAAACGAAACAAAAAAAAAAGGGGAAAATATATAATATAAATAAATACATGGAGAAGGAAAAGAAATGTGGAAATAATTATTTCTTCTTATTCTAAAATATTATTGATTAGATCCTGCCAGGTTTTGAAAAAATTCTGTACAGATCCTCTGAGAATTTGATTTTTTCCAATTTCAAATAATATAAAACATCGGTTCCCCACTGACTTATCAGAGGAGAATTAGGATTCTTCCAATTTAACAAAATAAGTCTGCGTGCCAAGAGTGTAGTGAATGCAATCACCGTTTGCTTGTCCTTCTCCACTTCAAGTCCATCTGGAAGAACACCGAACACAGCTGTTAATGGGTTAGGAGGGATTGTGATACCAAGGCTGTCTGAGAGACACTTAAAAATTTTGGTCCAAAATGATGTTAGTTTGGTGCAGGCCCAAAACATGTGACCCAGTGAGGCAGGAGCTTGGTCGCAGCGTTCGCAGGTTGGATCTTGCCCTGGAAACATTTTGGACAGTTTTAAGTGAGACAGATGAGCTTGATATATAATTTTTAGTTGAATAATTCTATGCTTTGCGCATATGGAGCTCGAGTGAATTCTCTGCAATGCTACCTTCCACTCCTTTTCTGATATATTGATTAAGAGATCTTTTTCCCAATGTCCTCTTGGATCTTTGAAAGGAAGGGACTCTAACAAAATTTTATATAATGCGGAAATGGTGTCTAATTCCTCGAAATTGAGCAGTATTTTTTCCAGTATGGTGGAGGGTACGAGATGAGGAAAATCGGGCAGTTTCTGTTTAACAAAGTTTCTAATTTGAAGATCGTGAAAGAAATGTGTAGCTGGGAGGTTGAATTTGGAACATAATTGTTCAAAGGATGCAAAGATGTTGTCTATGTAAAGATCTCTGAGCAATTTAATCCCAAATCTTTTCCAGGTATTAAAAACTAGATATGTTTGCGAGGGTTGAAAGAGATGGTTCTCCTGCAGGGGTGCCACAGATAAAAGATTTTACAACCTAAATTGCTTTCTAAATTGGTTCCATATTCTGAGTGAGTGAAGCACAATTGGGTTATTAGTATATTTGCGATAACTTGCATTTATTGGAGCGCAGAGCAGGGAGTTTAAAGAAGTACTACAGGATTTTACTTCTATTGCGGACCAGGCCTGTGTATGTTCATTTATTTGTGTCCAGGTTTTTATGGCTTGTATGTTTGCTTCCCAATAATAAAACTGAAAATTAGGTAAGCCATGCCACCTTCTGCCTGAGGTCTCTGTAGGGTCGCTCTTCAGATACGTGAGTGTTTTGAGTTCCAAATAAATGAGGTTATTGTTGAATCTAATTGCTTAATAAATGATTTATTGATTTATATTGGAATGTTTTGAAATAAAAAAAAAGAAGTTTAGGAAGGATATTCATCTTAACGGCGTTAATTCTTCCGGCTAGAGTGAGATGAAGGGTTGACCATCTATGCAAGTCTTGCGTAATTTTTTCCATACAGACGGCAAAATTTTGTTGATAAAGAGCTTTATGTTTACTTGTGATATTTACTCTTAGGTATTTAAACTGATCTGCTATGGTAAAAGGTAGGGTGTCCAATCTAATTTTATATGCTTGTGATTTCACTGGAAAGAGTATACTTTTATTCAGATTAATTTTAAGACCAGATATCTTTTGAAATTCTGTGAGTGCTGTTAAAACTGCAGGCACAGTGTTTTCTGGGTCTGATATATATATAAAACCATATCATCTGCATATAGAGAAATTTTCTGTTCCAGTCTTCTCTGATAATCCCCTTTATCTGATAAGAATTTCAACAGTGAACCGCCAGTGGTTCAATGGCGATTGCAAACAGCAGTGGTGACAAGGGGCATCCTTGTCTGGTGCCACGTTCTAGCTTAAAGTAGTCTGAACAAATGTTGTTAATACAAACTGAAGCTTCTGGATTGGTATACAGTAGTTTGATCCATGCACACATATTCGGGCCAAACCCAAATTTCTCCAATGCAGTGAAAAGGTAGTTCCATTCAATCATATCAAATGCTTTTTCTTCATCTAGTGATAATAATATCTCTGGGGTGTTTGACTTTGCTGGTGAATATATTACATTAAACAGGCGTCGGAGTTTGGAAGATAGGTGTCGGCCTTTAATAAATCCTGTTTGATCCTGTGATATTACCGAAAGCAGCACTTTCTCCATCCTTATAGCTATAATTTTTGAGAGTATCTTAACATTATTATTCAGGAGTGAAATTGGTCTGTATGATGCACATTGTAACATGTCCTTATTTTGTTTAGAAAAGACGGTGATTAATGCTTGACGAAAAGTTTGAGGTAGTATTTGATTGTCTCTAGCTTCTGTAAATGTTGCCAATAAGAGGAGAGCTAGCTGAGTGGAGAATTTCTTATAAAATTCTAATGGGTAGCCATCAGGACCTGCTGATTTCCCGCTTTGAAGTGACTTTATAGCATCTAGTAATTCTGATAGGGTCAGAGGTTTATCCAGTTCCTCAGCACTTAAAGCATCTATTTGTGGTGTCTGTAATGTATCCAGAAATGCATTATATTGTGTGTTGTCTTCTTTGAACTCAGAAGAATATAAGATTTTGTAGTAATCTCTAAATGTGTGCATTATATTTTTATGGTCAATGAATTCTTCTCCATTCATGTTGGTGATTACTGGGATTGCATTGCGAACTTCTTGCTTGTGGATTTGTTGAGCTAAAAGCTTATTAGCTTTCTCTGAGGAAAACTGAGGTATTCTGAAACTTTTGACCAGTAGTGTGTTTAGGTACATTTTTGTAAGTAATGAGTAATGTAGTTAGGTTACTTTATAAAGGCGATGTTCCTCGCACTGCAGGGGTGATGCAGGCCTCCATGCTTGTTTTTGGATTCTCTGTGGTCGAGGGGTGATGTTTAACTCTTTTTTTTTTTTTTGTGCACTTTAATAAAATTGGAGCATTTTGCCAAGAACGAACCACTGAACTGGACTCACACATGTAAATGGAGGTTTTTAAAAAGTCAGATTTCTGATTTAACTGTGATAGTCACTTATCTCAGTTTTCTGTATGCATGTATTATATATATTCTGTATTCTGTATGTATGCATGTAAACACACTCACAGACAAAAGAGACCAAAGTAGCCAACAAAAAATGGATGTAGTAACATAAGAATGTGAATTTCCCCTCGGGATTAATAAAGTATCTATCTATCTATCTATCTATCTATCTATCTATCTATCTATCTATCTATCTATCTATCTATCTATCTATCTATCTATCTATCTATCTATCTATCTATCTATCTATCTATCTATCTATCTATCTATCTATCTATCTATCTATCTATCTCTATTATATACAGTGGACCCTTGACTTATGAACTCAATTCGTTCGCGAGGGCTGGTTGAAACTCAAGTTGGTTGTAAGTCAAGACAATTTTTCCCATAAGAAATAATGGAAATACCCATAATGCGTTCCGAACCTCCCACAGCAACACTTACTTAACCTTTTCATAATAAAAAAGGGTTGTATAATGTGCATAATTTACCAAAAACACCAATAATTTTTCTAATGTACTAACCAAAAAGTTATAAAAAGTGCCTAGCCTACCAGAAACAACAATTTCATACTGTACTCACCATTTAAGTTGACATCTTTGGCTTGCAGGAAGGAAGGAGGAGGAGAATGAAATGGAAGGTGGTTATTGTTTGGAAGGAGAGCCCCCTTCCATAAGAACATCAGGACTCTGGCTCTCTGATGTCCTTTCTCTCCTTGGGAGAGGCTGTAGCCCACTGGGACCTGCTTCTGGCTCACTAGGTCTTGACCTTTTTGGAAATAAAAAATGGTCTAAAGTTGTCTGTTTCTGTCTTTTCTTCAACACAGTTCTGTAGTATGACATGACATTGTCATTAAGCAAGTTCATGCAACGATTAGCTTTTTCTCTGTCTGGGTGGGTCTTCTCTACAAATGTTTGTAGCTCTGTCCATTTTTTCAGGATGTCCTTTATTTCAGAAGAGGAAATTTGCTGCACTGATTGTTGATCCTTCCCCTCTTCAGAAAGCTCCTCAGCTGCCATTCTCTGTTGCTCAGCTAGAAGTTGCTGAAGTTCCTCTGTAGACAATTCCTCTGAGTGTTCCTCCACCAGTTCCTCAACATCACCATTGTCTACCTGCAAGCCTATGGACTCGGCTATAGTGACAATGTCATGAACCACAGGGTCAGTTGCAAGCTCAGGCTCCTCTACAAAGCCTTCAAAGTCTCTCTCCTCTATAATTTTAGGCCACACTTTCTTCCAGGCAGACCTTAGTGTCCTTAGAGTGACATTGGCCCAGGATTTCTCTATTAACCCCACACAGGAAAGGATGTTGTAATGTTTCTTCCAGAACTCTGTAAGAGTTAAATCTGTATCTGAGACCATCTGGAAGCACTTCTGGAACAGTTCCTTGGTGTATAGCTTCTTAAAGTTTGTTATAACCTGCTGGTCCATAGGCTGCAGTAGAGGAGTTGTATTAGGTGGGAGGAAATCTACTGTAAGCCATGGGAATTCTTCAGCCAACTCTTTTTCCAAGTCTCTTGGGTGAGCAGGAGCATTGTCCATGATGAGGAGAACCTTGAGTGGTAAGCCTTTGTCCTCTAGATATTCCTTAACAGTAGGATAGAAAACCTCCCTGATCCACTCAAGAAAAAGTACTCTTGTTACCCAGGCTTTTGCATTAGATCTCCACATGACCCCTAGCTTATTCTTCATGACTGTATGCTTTCTGAACACTCTAGGGGTCTCAGAGTGATAAACCAAGAGAGGCTTTACCTTGAGGTCACCACTCACATTGGCACAGAACAATAAGGTTAGCCTATCCTTCATAGGCTTGTGTCCTGGCATTTTCTTTTCGTCCTGGGTAATGTATGTTCTCCTGGGCATTTTCTTCCAGAAAAGCCCAGTTTCATCACAGTTGAAAACTTGATGACAGCAAAAGCCATTTCTCTGTATTATTTTTTCAAAGTGGTGTATGTAATTTTCGGCAGCCCTTTTATCAGCACTGGCTGCTTCACCATGCCTAACTATGCTATGAATCCCAGTTCTTGCTTTAAAATTGTGAAACCACCCTTTACTGGCACAAAATGTTTCACCACTATCACTTGTTGATGGCTTATCCTTTAACAGATCTGCATTTATAGCCCTAGCTTTTTCACAAATTATAGACTCAGATAGGCTATCACCTGCCATCTGTCTTTCGTTTATCCACACTAATAATAACTTTTATACCTCGTCTAACACTGTTGATCGTGACTTACTAATCTGAGTAACACCTTTAGCAACACTTGCTTCCTTATATAGATCTTTTCTCTGTAAAATTGTCGAGATGGTGGATTTCGACAAGCTGTACATATTTGCGAGGTCAGTCACACGAATTCCACTCTTGTATTTCCGCACAATCTCCTTCTTTGTTTCAATTGTAATTGCTTTCTTTACCTTCATTGCCATCTCTTCCTTCCTTTGCTTCTTTTCCAGCTTTTTTGGGGCCATTTTGATAGCAATTATTACCGAAATTGCATCCGTAAGCACACGTATCTGGGCTCCAACTGCCACTTGCGAACGCTCTCGGCTGTTTGTTTACAGTTTACAATCGTGCAAGCAGATACACGTGACCGCATTCAGGTCGTAACGCAAGATGTCGGTCGTAAATCAAAACAAAAATTTTGGTCGTAAATCAAGTTGTTCATATGTCAGGCCGGTCGTATGTCAAGGGTCGACTGTAGTGCCTTTCATCCATCTATCTATCTATCTATCTATCTATCTATCTATCTATCTATCTATCTATCTATCTATCTATCTATCTATCTATCTATCTATCTATCTATCTATCTATCTATCATATTGTGTTTTTCACATCTACTGTATCTGTCTATCTGTCTATCTACCTATCTAGAAGGAACAATTACAGCAAGGAATAATGAATTTACAAACACTGTATAAAATAATAGCCACCTAATGAATAAAAGGCCTACTTACACAGCTGTAGCCCATTGGCTAACCACAAGTATGATTAACTTTGTACAGGTTCACCTTTCTCAAAAAATCTTGCTCTTCCACACTCTGGCCTTTCTTTCTCTTGCTAAATGAGCCCTGGTCACCAGCTACCATGCAATTCCAAGGAATACTTTTAAAAATCATGACCCACAAATACTATTCAGGTACTTCTAGTGGCAATTCAAACCCTTGCATATTCCAACCGCCATAGTCGTCTACCAGTGAGATCCAGATTAAGTGGTCTTTCCTATATGTAGCCTTATGATGGCTTGGGGAAGTGAAAGCACGATAATCGGATTTCTCATGTTTTTGGTCTTGTGAAAGACTGAATTGTCAATTACACTTCGGGGGAAAAAGATCCGAGGACTTTAAATTACACTAACAAAGTTACAAAATGACAAGGCCTGTGGTAAGACTTTCATGTTCTTTTTAAAATGTTGACTTTGTCATCCTTCAAATTTGTAGAGGAAGTGATCAAAGAAAGAAAAAAAGTTCTGAAGGATGAGAAAGAACTTTCTAAAATTCAACAGAAACGATACCTTGACTTTCTGGATATTCTGCTGTCTGCTACAGTAAGTTAGTAAAAAAAAGTAACATTTTCTTGTATCATCACAATAATTCTTGTACACATTATTTGCCATACCTATAGTAAACATGGATATATCTCCCATAAAAAATTAATTTTCTGTATTTAACTACATTTAATTTTTTTTTAATATTTGTAATTACACTATCAAATACAAGTAGGATTCTTCTTAGAAAAGTATATTATTGTGAATATTGAAGTGGATCATTTCAGATGGCTCTAGCTTGATCTATTCTTCTTTGAGCCTGTGTAATCCTGTTTAAGACTACAGCCTGTCCCAGTAGCTTCAGGCAAAAGCCAGGAATGGACAGAATGTGAGTCAATTAGTGATCACACTCATGCATGCACACATAGACACACACATACTGTATACATACAGTAACTCTGTACAACTATAGTGAACAAAAAAGCATCTCAGAATGCATAACATTTTGAAACGTTGCAGTGGATGAGCTACAAAAAAACAACAGAAGACCATATGGGGTTTCACTCATGTCAGCCAGAAACAAAATCTGAGGCTGCAGAGGACACAGGCTTTCCAAAACTAGACGGTTGAAGAAGTTTAACCTGATGAACTTCAATTTCTGCTGAGGCACACAGATGGTAGGGTGAGCATTTGGCATCAACGGCATGAATCCATGCACCTAGCCTGTTTTAAGTGAGTAGTCCAGGCCGATAGTGGGGGTGTAATGGCGTAGGGAATGTTTTCTTGGCACACTTCATGCCTATTTGAGTATGGTTGCTGACCATGTGCTTCCCTGAAATTTGCCAGTCTTCTAGTAATGGTGATAATGCACCATGTCACAAAACAAAATGTGTCTCAAAGTTATTTCCATGAACACAACAAAGAGTTCAGTGTTCTTCAGTGGTCTTCCCAATCAGAATCCAGTAGAACACCTCTGGGATGTGGGAGAACAGAAGATTCACAGTGTGAATGTGCAGCTAAAAAATGCAGAAATTGTGTGCTACAATCATGTTAACAAGGCGCAAACCAACAAAGAAATGTTTTAAAATTTTGTGAAATCCATGCCATTAAGAAGGGGCGGCACGGTGGCGCAGTGGTAGCGCTGCTGACTCACAGTAAGGAGACCTGGGTTCACTTCCCGGGTCCTCCCTGCGTGGAGTTTGCATGTTCTCCCCGTGTCTGCGTGGGTTTCCTCCGGGCGCTCCGGTTTCCTCCCACAGTCCAAAGACATGCAGGTTAGGTGCATTGGCGATCCTAAATTGTCCCGTGTGTGTGCGTGTGTCCTGTGGTGGGCTGGTGCCCTGCCTGGGATTTGTTCCTGCCTTGCGCTATGTGCTGGCTGGGATTGGCTCCAGCAGACCCCCGTGACCCTGTCTTAGGATATAGCGGGTTGGATACTGACTGACTACTGCTGTAGTCTTTCACACACTTTTACAGGGTGGTCCAGATCTAATTATGCAACTGTTCGACTGACAACCGTCTTCCCACCATTTTGGAATGCAGGGCAGGTGCTGCCATCTATCTGCAACAAAAAGAATTTTAAGTGAAATCTCTATGTGCAGGGCAGGTGCTGTGAATTCTCTATGTAACAAACTTAATAAGTTATAGCATAATGAAAATTGCATAATTAGATCTGGACCACCCTATACATTATCATCACAGGACTTAACAGTGAGTTAGCACAGTCCCGTTTCTCGCTATCCAGAGTCACATCCTATGGCCCCAAAATGTTCACTGTATCCTTAAACGTGCACAAACACAAAATTTCTCCAGAATGAAAAGTTGAATAACCTTTACAGTTTCAATAAAAATTTGATGAAAAAGGTAACTACACTATCTGGAGTAGAAGGGGAATTACAGATAGAATTGCATTTATCGCCAGGGGAAGATTTGTTTTTTAGAGAAGCTCTTTAAATAAATAAATACTTAAGTAAGTAAATAAATAAATACATATGCACACACTGTTCGCAACACACACCAGAATGACTAAAAAGTAAGAACATTAAAAAAAAAAGAAAACTTCTGACTTTTCAGTCCCAGTCCCAGTGAGACATTAAGTAGTTGTAGTGCTGTTGGTGTAAAGGAACCCCTGTAGTATTTTTGGACACACTTCTGCTTTAATTAATTATTTCATCTGATATGTAATGTATTCACTGTAATGAAATCCTTAAAAAAAATAACATTTTTAAAAGCTACACAAAGGGATATTGTTCAGATGTCTAATACAGAAGCTCAGAAATATTTTCAAACGTGTCTTTAGGTAGTTAGTTCAAGATCAATTTTAGTTTTTTGCTTCCTTGCTATGATAGCCAAGTGGCCTTCGGCTGATGGTTTGTTCATTTCAGGATGAAGATGGCAAAGGCCTTTCCGATGAGGACATTAGGGCAGAGGTGGACACATTTATGTTTGAAGGACATGATACCACAGCTAGTGCCATTTCTTGGATCCTGTACAATTTGGCTTTACACCCAGAACACCAACAAAAATGCAGAGAAGAATTACAGGTTATACTTTCAGGGGAAGAAACCATGGACTGGTAAAGTACATCTTTATTCTATTAGTCCACAGTAGAAAGGTGTCTGCTAATCAGGGTTGAGTGTTATGTGTTGAAAGTAACGTGCGTCAGATTACTTTTTCAAGTAATGAGCAACATAACGCAGTGCTTGTTTTCTTGAAGTTACCTGTGTTTTAAGCATTGCATTTTCAGGTAGCTGTTGCCTCATTTTTCAATGTTCTTAAGAAATGGCAGTTAACAGGAATACGGGAGGTCAAGGTGAGGTCTGGAAGACCAAGGAAACTTTCTGAAAGAACTGTTCATTGGATTGCTAGAAAGGCAAAAAAAGGAATTTGGGAAGATTTAGCAGATTCTGGAGTGGTGGTGCACTGTCCTACTGTGCAGCAACACCTGAACAAATAAGACCTTCATGGTAGAGTCAGCAGAAGAAAACCTTTCCTGCATCCCAGCCACAAAATCCAGTGCCTAAAATTTTCAAATGATATCTAAACAAGCCTGATGCAATTTGGCAACAAGTCCTGTGGACTGGTGAAGTGAAAATAGAACTTTTTGGCCACAATGTGCAAAGGTATGTTTGGAGAAAAAGGCTTTCAGGGAAATAATACATCTCCAATTATTACGCATGGGAATGGATCGATCAGGCTTTGGGCTTGTGTAGTAGCCACTGGCAAAGGAAACATCTCATTAGTAGAGGGAAGAATGGATTCAGTCTGGAAGCAAACATCACACTATCTTTTTTAAAAAAACTGAAGTCAAAAAGAGGATGGGTCCTACAACAAGATGATGATTCAAAACACACCTCAAAATCTACAATGGGATACCTCAAAAGGCACAAGTTGATTGTTTTAGCATGACCCTCACAGTCCCCCGACCTAAACATCATTGAAAATCGGTGGATAGATCTCAAAAGAGCAGTGCATGCAAGACGGCCCAAGAATCTTGCAGAATTAAAAGACTTTTGAAAGGACAAATGGGTGAAAATACCCTAAGTAAGATCTGAAAGCTGGCTACAAAAAGTGTTTACAAGTTGTGATACGTGCCAAAGGGGGTCTTACTAAGTATTGACCATGTCGGGTGCCCACACATTTGCTCCAGGCCCTTTTCATTGTTTTGGTATTTTGTACCTGTGAGTGATGGAAATAAAATGTAATCTTGCTGAAATATTAAAGAAATGTGTCATCTTTAACTTTATGCCTTTTGATGATCAGTTCCATCTTCTGCTCACTTAACTCTTCACAGTAACAGACATTTGAAGTAAGGGAGCCCAAACTTGTACATGCCACTGGAGAGCATTTTCAAAACAGTTTCATTTTCTGCCATCAAAAATTCTGTTTCATTGTGGGTGGAAGGCAAAAACAAATAAGAAAAGATGCATTTTCAAATTTCATCCATATTAGTGTTGTCTAGAAAACACCAGACAGGTTCTAAAACATGGGTGGGCCAGTACTCCATTTTGAGAACCTAGGGTTTCCTAGGTACTCACCAGTATGCCGTACCAGTATGCAGTGCCCTATATAGCTGGCCCAGTAAACATTATAATTGGATTGCAGGAGTGTCACGATAGCCATTTGGATTTAGAAGTGGCTTCTGATAGCATGAGTAAAAGAGAAAGAGATGTTCGATTCTACTTCTTTTTAATGATTACAATTTATTGTTAACATATCCAGTTTAATTCACAACCATAATCGTTGTGCAGAAGGAACTCACTTCCTCTTCCATTTTGTCTTACTTTAGTACCATTTGACAGCTGCCACTTTTGCTTACTATAAACCTTGAGAGAATAATGTTATCTTATCCATCCATCCATCCATTTTCTTCCGCTTATCCAAGGTCGGGTCGTGGGGGCAGCAGCTTGAGCGGAGATGCCCAGACTTCCCTCTCCCCGGCCACTTCTTCTAGCTCTTCCAGGGGAATCCCAAGGCGTTCCCAGGCCAGCCGAGAGACATAATCCCTCCAGTGTGTCCTGGGTCTTCCCCTGGGCCTCCTCCCGGATGGACGTGCCCGGAAAACCTCACCAGGGAGGCGTCCAGGAGGCATCCTAATCAGATGCCCGAGCCACCTCATCTGAGTCCTCTCGAAGCAGAGGACCAGCGGCTCTACTCTGAGCCCCTCCCGAATGATTGAGCTTTTCACCCTATCTTTAAGGGAAAGCCCAGACACCCTGCGGAGAAAACTCATTTCAGCCGCTTGTATTCGCGATCTCGTTCTTTCGGTCACTACCCATAGCTCATGATCATAGGTGAGGTTAGGAACATAGATCGACTGGTAAATTGAGAGCTTTGCCTTACGGCTCAGCTCCTTTTTCACCACGACAGACCGATGCAGAGCCCGCATCACTGCGGACGCCGCACCGATCCGCCTGTCGATCTCATGCTCCATTCTTCCCTCACTCGTGAACAAGACCCCAAGATACTTGAACTCCTCCACTTGGGGCAGGATCTCGCTCCCAACCCTGAGAGGGCACTCCACCCTTTTCTGGCTGTTATCTTATCTTAATGTTATCTTAATTTATTCAAAAAGTACACACTGTGTGAAATGAATCCTACCAAAATGAGGCCCCATACCACCTCATGGGTCAGCATATCTCTTATCAGTTTTTTTTTATATAAATATATATAATTTTTTTTCACCCCATTTTCTTTTTCTCATTTTAAGGGAGCATCTAAGTAAAATACCATACACTACTATGTGCATAAAGGAATCTCTTCGTTTATGTCCACCAGTACCTGGAATAGCAAGAAAATTAACAAAAACAATACAGTTTCCTGATGGAAAAACTCTACCTGAAGGTTAGTCTGAATTTTATTTTATATTAATTAACAATAGTATCAACTGTTTTTTCCACAACTCATAACTCTCTGAGCGGTAATAAGGGCAAGTAAGAATGTAAAGATTAACAAGTGAGATTAACCTTTTAGTGAGTAAGACAACATCCAATTAAAATTTTTCAAAGTAATAAACATGTATTGTATCCTTTGTACCTCTGTGTCAGTAATTTCAAAGTTCATCTATGTATTTGTTTTGCTACCTTGATTATCAAGTTTAAAGTCACAGAGAGCTGATCCTTATCCTGACAACAATGGGTGCAATGTGAAAACCGATGCCAGGAGGGCTGTTAGTCCATTGAAGATTAATTACAGAGTACATAATGAAACATTTACAAACAGTATGCCATCACAATTTCTAATTGCATCAGACAACTCACATTGGAACAAATGTCTAAAGTAGCTGAGGCTTCAGTTTCTGATGCAACAAAAACAATAGCCAGGTTACAGAGATAACTAATGATGGGATGAAGAGGCAAAAATTAAAGAAAGTTTTAAAAAATGAAATGCAATATACCAACAAACACATTTGTTTGATAGCTGACGTACATTTAAGGAATTGTTTTTGTTCATTTTACAATTTGTCATAAATGTGCCTCGTATACAGTATGTTCAGGGAAATAGATTAAATTCCGTAACAGTAATTTGCCATCTGCCCCCACAATTTACAAAAAAGTAAGTATCTCTATCTGAATAATATCTAGCTCTTTTTACAGTTTCTCATTATGAAATTTATTCTGAAAACTAACTCTATTATTAGGTGTACCTGTATGTGCTATGAAGCTGCTGCAGATGATTCAAAACGCGTACGTCTTGTATTCGACCAGCCAAAATGCCCAAATGTCTCTTCATTTTAGATCACTACTCTGGTGCCCTGTAAGAACACACATTAAGTTCAAATTCCTGATGCTTGACTTCAGAGTAGTCAATGGGTCTACATCTGTGTATATGGAGGCATTCACGAGTTCCAGTGCTCCTTCTTGCCCACTCAGGTCTACAAGTGAACATCATCTAGTGATGTCTGCGTGGCATCAAACCTCAATCCAGATATTTTTCATGTGTAGCTCTTAGCAGGAGGGACGAGCTGCTCATATCCATCCAACATGTTGAGTCTTTCACTATGTTTAGGAAGCACTGGAAGGCTCTTGTGTTCTGTGACTATCTGACTAATTGATAATGGTTTGGTAGGTCCTTGCAACTAATGAAAGAGTAGTTGGTCTTGTGGTGTGCAGTTTGATTTAAAGATCTTTGCTTGTGAAGTAACCTTGTCCCGTTTCACAACAGTACGCCACACTGGCGTTTACTTGATTATGTTGACCTCTTTTAAATGTTGCTTTGTATAAAAGCATTTGCTAAGCAAGTAAATACTGTAGCACCTCAATAAATGTAATGTCCACATTTCATTTGTATTTGATGGAGTGGCTGGAGATTCCCAATAAGCATGGGGACACAAAAATTCCCAGAATTGTTATAAAAAAAAAAAACATATATAGAATATCTCTCTATTATAAAAAAATCTTGGAAGGCTTAGAAGGAGACGATACGTGATTTTCTTGGATACACTTTAACCTCCCACGAGACAAGGCAGTGAGACAAAAGGACAGCTGCTGTACAGGCTTTTAAATGATCGACGCGCAGCGTGACGAGCAGAACACGCAGCTCGGCCGAAGCAACAGTAAGCCAGCAGCTGATCCGACCACATCTCCTTAGCGTGCGTTCAACCCCACCTTCATAATGCGAGCGGCAGAGACGCACCCCTTGGTGTGTAGGCAAAGCTCCCTAGTATATAAAACCTACAGAAATTCCCTTCTAAATACTCTCGTTGAGCTGCAGCACTCTTGTCCCAGCTTTTCTACCATTGTTGGAAACAATTCCAGTACTCCTCTTTTGTTACCGTGTCTAGTGCCTCTAGGGTGTTTTCCTGGATTTCTTTTATGGTTGTAAATCTTCTTTCCTTCAGTTTAATTTTTAATTTCGGAAACAAAAAGGGAGCGAGATCTGGCGAATAAGGGAGGTGCAAAGCAACCACCATATTGTTTTTGACTGGCTATGTGGTGTGTGGAGGTGTGCTGTCATGGTGTAACTGTCATAGTGCAGTTTTGCACGCGTTTCTTTTCCAAATGTTTTTTTTTCCGCTGATACTTTCTCGTAGACACCTCAGCAGTTCAATGTAATTGTACTATGTTGAGAAGCTCGATTATCACTGTCTCTTGAAAATCTGCCATGCTAATTAAAAATATGTTTTCCATTTGTGTATTTCATGGTCCGACCTGACCTGGCAGCACACCATACACATTAATGTTAGGGCAATGTGGATTTCTCAATAAACTTAACATGCTAAAAGCACTATGATACAAAATGAATGAACCAAATTCAGTAAAGGAATATTTTGGGGGAAAAAAATTGACAGAGAAATGGTTTACTAGAATTAACATTTTTTGATTAAAACATTTTTCTTTAACCATGCAATGGACTGGCAGCCCATCTGCATTGCTCTCTGCTTTGTACCCAGTGCCACCATAATCAGCTGCAGCACCTGTGGCCTTAAATTAGAATAATTTGATACAAGGATGTAAGATTTTTCATTGCAAAAGTATTTATTCTGAGAAACTGCTACTAAAATGAATTGAACCTCATGGGGAGAAGTGTACTTTAGGAAGGACTAATCTGAGGAACACAAAAAAAAATTGGTCTCTTTCCTTTCCTTTCACAGTGGCCTTTTCCTCTTCGGATAGAGCCACTTGTTTTTGACACTTCCTCTCGGCTTTGCTTGTGGTCACTGTCACGTTGACCTGGTATAGTCGCTGTAGCCTAGTTACATCAGGGCTTTGATTTCCCAATATGCACGTTGATTTTTTATCATTTTCTCTCATTCATTACCCACCATGCAAAGTTATCAGTTATTAGCATTACAGATATAAACCTCACACACATGTCCCAAGCAAGTGCAGGAAAGTTGTTACCCTGCTGCTGTTGCTGGCATATAACGTTGGACAACAGATTGGGCTGATAAGACCAATTTCCTTATTTTTAGATGCTTATTTTGTATTTTTATTTTTTATTTTGATTTTTTTGACTCCCCTTCTACATGTTTTATATAAAGTTTCTTCCTAACCCTAGCAACCAGACAGGCAGACAGATACACATACATTAGACACTTGTCCTTTTAACTAAAGTGGAGTGCTTTTGTTATTTTTTAATGATTATTTTTCATATTTTTGTTTAATGTTTTCTAGATTTGTCTATGATTTAGTAATGGACTATAACTTTAAATGTGCAGCCATTCTGTTTACAATGTGGACTGAGCCTCAGGAGGCAGGGCCACCCTGACATCCCTGTTGCTGGGTCCTCCTTCTGGCTATATATTTAGTCAGGAAAAAGAGACTCAATAGCAGAACATTAAGACTGTTGTGTAACTTGTATGAGTATTAAATCCCTTATTATTTTCCTTCTGTTATTTGAATTTTTGCTTCTGTTTTAGGATTACTGTTACTTGATCACGTATTGGAATCCTTTGCTTTTTTTTTTGTGTTGTTGACTCTAATTTACCACAATTTGATTATTTTTGTCAGGTTTTCATGTTGGAGTTAGTATTTACTCTATCCATAGATGTGAAAGTGATTGGGAGAATCCAGAGGTAAGTGGAGACAATCATCTTTGGAGTAAAGTAACCAGATTGTTCTTCAACTAATATACAATGCTGAGGCAAGATTGCTGGTAGGTAATTCATTTGGCTGTTGGCAGGTCATACTTGGCCGGTTGACTTATTCATCTGCACAATTTCATTTTTTGCACATTTTTTAATGATCTGATATAATGAAGGTATCATAATACAGAACTACAGGATGGTGCATAAAAAAGCAGCCCTGTGCACTTTAAGGAACCTCCCCTTGCGTTTAACCGCAGCAAATTAATTCCTGTGAAGCTAACGGGACATCCCAATTTCGATTGTGGAGCTGTGTTATTTGTATAGTCTCCTTCAATCTGACGTGATGGATTTGTGAATCCTGTGAAATGCACAATTCAGCAGTTGATGAAAAAGTAATGTACTGCTAGTTCTTTGAGCAAGAAACACTTGCAGCAGCACCACAGATGTTGTTCCTGTCATTTATAGATCATATGGGAAGATGTCCTTGTATCTCAACTTTGTAATAATGTAATGCACAGATTATGGCTGTTTTCATGAACATGTTTTAGGGCACAGAACTTTTGAATCACTGATGGTGAGGAACATTTTAAGCACAGCCTTTGAAATTAACAGTAACATTCCTTAATTATATTCTCTAGTTACGTTGAAGTGGAATTCAGTAATGTTACACAATGTAACAATTTGCTATTCTTTTATTATTAATAATTGTTAATGACATTGGCACTAAGATTAGGCTGCATCTTTGTGTACCACCCTGTGTGTAAAGAAAACTCCCCATAAGTAGTATGAGGCCTTACACAACCACTAACATCATATGTGTTAATATACAGTTAGGTCCATAAATATTTGGACAGAGACAAGTTTTTTTATAATTTTGGTTTCTGTACATTACCGCAATGAATTTTAAATGAAACAACTCCGATGCAGTTGAAGTGCAGACTTTCAGCTTTAATTCAGTGGGGTGAACAAAACGATTGCATAAAAATGTGAGGCAACTAAAGCATTTTTTTAACACAATCCCTTCATTTGAGGGACTCAAAAGCAACTGGACAAATTAAGTAATTGGAAATAAAATGTTCATTTCTAATACTTGGTTGAAAACTCTTTGCTGGCAATGACAGCCTGAAGTCTTGAACTCCTGGACATCACCAGATGCTGGGTTTCCTCCTTTTTAATGCTCTGCCAGGCCTTTACTGCAGCGGCTTTCAGTTGCTGTTTGTTTGTGGGCCTTTCTGTCTGAAGTTTAGTCTTCAACAAGTGAAATGCCTGCTCAATTGGGTTAAGATCAGGTGACTGACTTGGCCATTCAAGAATTTTACACTTCCTTGCTTTAATAAACTCCTGGGTTGCTTTGGCTGTATGTTTTGGGTCATTGGGCAGCGTTTCATGATACAGATGGACAATCAATTTGACTGAATTTAGCTGGATTTCAGCAGACAGTATGTCTCTGAACACCTCAGAATTCATTCGGCTGCTTCTGTCCTGTGTCACATCATCAATAAACACTAGTGTCCCAGTGCCACTGGCAGCCATGCACGCCCAAGCCATCACACTGCCTCCACCATGTTTTACAGATGATGTGGTATGCTTTGGATAATGAGCTGTTCCACGCCTTCTCCATACCTTTTTCTTGCCATCATTCTGGTAGATGTTGATTTTGGTTTCATCTGTCCAAAGAATGTTTTTCCAGAACTGTGTTGACTTTTTTTAGATGTTCTTTAGCAAAGTCCAATCTAGCCTTTCTATTCTTGAGGCTTATGAGTGGCTTGCACCTTGCAGTGCACCCTCTGTATTTACTTTCATGCAGTCTTCTCTTTATGGTAGACTTGGATATCGATACGCCTACCCCCTGGAGAGTGTTGTTCTCTTGGTTGGCTGCTGTGAAGGGGTTTCTCTTCACCATGGAAATGATTCTGCGATCATCCACTACTGTTGTCTTCCGTGGACGTCCAGATCTTTTTGCGTTGCTGAGTTCACCAGTGCTTGCTTTCTTTCTCAAGATGTACCAAACTGTAGATTTTGCCACTCGTAATATTGTAGCAATTTCTCAGATGGGTTTTTTCTGTTTTCGCAGCTTAAGGATGGCTTCTTTCACCTGCATGGAGAGCTCCATTGATTACATGTTGTCTGTTCACAGCAAAATCTTCCACATGCAAGCACCACACCTCAAATCAACTCCAGGCCTTTTATCTGCTTAATTGATAATGATATAACGACGGACTTGACCAGACCTGCCCATGAAATAGCCTTTGAGTCAATTGTCCAATTCCTTTTGAGCCCCTGAAATGAAGGGATTGTGTTCAAAAAACGCTTTAGTTGCCTCACATTTTTATGCAATCGTTTTGTTCACCCCACTGAATTAAAGCTGAAAGTCTGCACTTCAACTGCATCTGAGTTGTTTCATTTAAAATTCATTGTGGTAATGTACAGAACGAAAATTAGAAAAAAGTTCTCTGTCCAAATATTTATGGACCTAACTGTATATAACATATGTATATGTATTTTCATATATACTGCTATTATAGAACAAAGGATTTTTTTTTCATCGTCACCTAAAAATTACGTAGGTTTGACGATATGATAATTTGTTATCTTAAGTTTCTTACTTTTAACTATCTGTAGAATGATTACCTACTCCCAGATTGTCACTTCTCATCTATGGCTACACCACACTACTACATTTTCATTTAAAAGTGGTGTTTCTCTATCCACCCTAACATTATTACACCATTTATGAAAGTATTTTCATCCATACTAAAAGAACTGACAACATGTATAATGTAGTCATCTGCCTAAACTGGGCATGCATGCATGCAGAGTTAACATCTTTAACAAAGCTTATGAGAATTTATTACGATCAACTGTTGGCTGATTGGTCAGATCTTGTGTCTGTTTCTAATAGAACTATTTTGATTGGTAATCAGTGCAGCAATGAACAACTAGCAAGGATGTGTGAGTAATAATTTGCACAGTAAAGTGGCTGTCTAAAATTACTTGATTGAGAAACGAGTTACATTTTAAATATGAGACCAGTAGATGTCTTGTCAAACTACCTGAATGTGAATTTATATACCCATCTCCGGTAAGATTATATTCTCCTTTTTTCAAGGTGTTTGATCCCCTGAGGTTTTCAGCAGAGCAATCAGCTAAAAGACATTCTTTTGCATACATACCATTCTCAGCTGGACCAAGGTAAATGCTAAGTTAATATTTATTCCTATTACAAAAAATTGTTCTATAATGTTGCAATTCAAACAAAATTCCATTATATATGGGAGATATCTTTTGGTCCTGTTCAGGGTAAGGTAGGTGATACAGTGGTTAGACCTACAGTCTCACAGGTCCCAGAATCCAGCTTTGATTACAATAACAACAACATTTATTTATATATATAGCACATTTTCATACAAACAATGGAACTCAAAGTGCTTTGCATGATGAAGAAAGAGAAAAAAGATAAAATAAATAATTAAAATTAGGGAACAATAATTAACATAGAATAAAAGTAAGGTCTGATGGCCAGGGAGGACAGAGAAAACAATAAAAAAAAAAAAAAACTCCAGACAGCTGGAGAAAAAAATTAAATCTGCAGGGGTTCTGAGGCCACGAGACCACCCAGCCCCCTCTAGGCATTCTACTTCACATAAATGACCTCAATCAGTCCTCATTGTATTCAGGGTTCTCATGGAAGGACTTGATGATGACGGTCATGTGGACTTCTGACCTTTAATCCATCAATGTAGGGACATCACAGTGCTTTGATTAGGTGGTGGTGGCGCAGACCACCACCACAGAAAACCGGCAAAAGAACAGAAGAGAAAGTAGGGGTTAGTATGGATTTTGGAGCCACCATAAATAATAATGATAATTAACTGAATATACAGAGCATCAGGATTTAAGTAAGATGAAGCTATGAGAAAGCCTTGTTAAAGTAATGTGTTTTCAGCAGTGTTTTAAAGTGCTCCACTGTATCAGCCTGGCGAATTCCTAATGGCAAGCTATTCTAGATTTTAGGTGCATAACAGCAGAAGGCCGCCTCGCCACTTCTTTTAAGTTTAGCTCTTGGAATTCTAAGCAGACACTCATTTGAAGATCTAAGGTTACGATTTGGAGTGTAAGGTGTCAGACATTCCGAAATATAAGATGGAGCAGATTATTTAAGGCTTTGTAAACCATAAGCAGTATTTTTAAAGTCAATTCTAAATGACACCGGTAACCAGTGTAGTGACATCAAAACTGGGGTGATGTGCTCGGATTTTCATTTCCGAGTTAAGATTCTAGCAGCTGCATTCTGCACTCGTTGCAATCGATTGATGTCTTTTTTGGGTGCTCCTGAGAGGAGTGCGTTACAGTAATCTAGCCGACTGAAAACAGAAGCATAAACTAATTTTTTAGCATCTTGCAATGTTATAAGAGGTCTAACTTTTGCTATATTTAAGTGGAAAAAATGCTGTCCTAGTAATCTGATTAACATGTGATTTTAAAATTCAGGTTACAATCAAGTTACCCCTAAATTCTTTAACTCCGTCTTGACTTTTAATCCTAATGCATCAAATTTATTTCTAATAACCTCATTATATCCATTATTGCCAATCACTAAAATTTCTGTTTTCTCTTTATTTAGTTTGAATGAACAACTAGCAGGCATCTCTACTATCTTTCTGTTGTTTGTTTTTGTGTGTATTTTTTGGCAACACTGGTTTGCTAATACACAAGTATGTGAAGTTAATTAGTGAATCGAAATTCTTCAAGAGTGTGTAAACGGAGTGTACCCAATCCAGAAAGTGTTCCCGTTGGGGTTCTTCCCAGCTGCTCACACCCTGTGGACCAAATGGTTGGGGAAACAAACTCGTGAATGGACAATAATGTTGCTGAATAAGAATATCCAAAAAATGTTTCAGAAGAGCAACAGCATTAACGTATAATCTCAATTACCTCCTTTCATTCCAAAAGCCAAAAAATAAGAACCATTAGTTAAGTTCGTGAACCTAGATGGATGAATTAAAATAGGTAGGTGTAAGTGATAATAATAATTTCTTTTTGTTTTCTTCTTTCAATTTACTTAAATACAAGTTTTTTGTTATAGAACAATGAAAAGTATTTTCTGTTAGTCCCAATGGTGTGGAATGAAAAATAAATATGGTAACCATTTAGTACATAGTATAATAAACGCAAATTGCTGAAGAATGTCATATCAGATTTAAACCAGCAGCACGTAAACAAATCCTTCATAGATAACTGTTACACCACTGGAGATGTACTTGAAATAAAAAGATGTATTCCAAATTGCTGATTATCAACGGTCCTGCCACTAACTTGAATTTCTTACCCCTGCCTATGCTAGAAAATATGATTTGCATTTGTAGAGAGATTCTCATCAAAACTAGGATACTGTGAGCTGGGTGCTGCCATTTCATTTAGGAAGATGGAACTGACATCACAGCATTGCATTATCACACCACATGACTAGCATAGGCCATAGCAAAGGTGAAAAAAGATGGCCACACTTGTGACAAGACCCTACGAGATGGCTATACCTCTGAATAGTGATGAGTGCAACTTGTAAGTTTCAATTCGGACACAGATTTGCAAAACTAACAATAAAATGAATAGGGGATTTAACAGTTGTACAACACAAAAATCACGAAAATAAGTTTTCTGGAGTGAAAACAAGACATATTACTCCCTAAAACCTCATTAACATTCCTGTAATCTTTTCTGCAGCTGCGTCACATATGTAATCTGTTGTACACCGATGTGAAATCAGTTCTATTTATGTTACACTAGACAAAGAGCCCGTTTCGACAACGTAAGATGAAACGGGCACGAGTGGAATAGTATAATATATAATAAGTATAAGCACCACAAACCTGATATAGGTGTATTGAATGAATGCGTAATTAGGCCTTGAGCTGTAGTCGAAATCGCCTTTCAGGCCTCTAGAGCCTTAATCGAAGTCGCCTTTCTCTTTGAATTTTTGCGGCCGTAAATCCGCCGCCTCCCGCAATGTTGGGGTTGGATGTCGGTCGAAGTCGCCTTTCTCTTTTAATTTTCGCGGCCGTAAATCCGCCGCCTGCCGTGATGTCGGTCTCGTAAGGTTTTTCAGGCAGCTGTGCAGAAGGCGACTGCGTATTCGGCTTCAGACATGCGCAGAAGGTGACGTGCGCAGAAGGCGACTGCACATTCGGCTTCGAACGGACGTGAGTGAGTGAGTGAGTGAGTGAGTGAGTGAGTGAGTGAGTGAGTGAGGAGACTGGCGAATTATGTATTAAGATTGTTTTATTTTAAAATTTGACAGGCTGCATATTTTCCTCACAAACACGCAGTAAAACGCACCATTGTGCACATTACTTAGTGTTTTATCCACAGTAAAATCTCACTACACAGGAATTCACCCCAGTACCTCCCATTTCTTGATTCCTGCAGAAGGAGTTGAAGCTATGCACTCTCCAAGTGCCATGAAGCTTTCAGTTTCTTTTTTGTGTCTTGATGACAATCTTGATGCTTGCAATGTTAAAGATGGATCATAAATAGCAAAGTGGGGATTATACTAACAAAAAACGTTTGGCGGCTCATCAAAATCTGTACACATGACAGGAAAGAAGTCCAGTGAATTTGTTTTTTCTCCACTAGAGATCTTTATTTAAATTCTAAATGACAGGCAGACACATGCAGTATTAAAGCATGTAAATGCTTCCTCGCAGACTAAACAGTTTTCTTCCGGTGTCATTGGCACGAATTGTGCTGGAAGCAGAATTCTATTTGTTTGTCTTTTTTTTTTTTTTTTTTTTTACACGAAGTGAAACAGAGTTTTGCTGCCAATTTGTGCAAAACCATTTTGTTCATCACTATCTTTGAGGAAAATATGACTTCAAAATGTTGTCATGGTAATGTCACTATCAAGACGAAACAAAAAATAATACTAATTTCAAGAAAAACAAAAGCAACATGCTGAAATTGCACAAATGATTCCTATAAATAAAAACAAAGGTACATGTTTGGAAGAAAAAAAAATCACAACACCCTTATCTATGAGTCATTTCGGAGTTGACAATGGCTAGCACCCCTTTTATGTCTTTTTAAGTCCATATCTTGAAAAATTCAAAGAAAAGAGTAAAACAAATTATGTGAGACTTGAAATGAACACGCCAGGTACTGATCATAAGTGTGTTATTGCTGTGTGATGTTATCAGGGTAATAATAGCTACAGTGTCTGACCAGTTTATCCATTGTGGGAGATGGCCGGTTGTTCATCCCGGCCAATACCCCCAGGCCGCTAGATGGAGCCCTCCCTGTAGCATGGAAGTGCCCCGAAGACCAGCAGGGAATTATGGACAATGGAGTTTTTATTCCCAACCCTGCTGGACACCGTGGGGCCCACCAGAGGACGCTGCAGGGAGGCTCAAGGACTTGTACGTGCCCTATAAACCGGAAACACATCATGATCATATGACCAGAAGGAACAACGTGTTTCCAGGTTGAAGAGAAGGACTTTTTATCTGACCCGGAAGTGATAAGAAATCACATGGACTGTAGGATGGGAAACACTTCCGGGTCAGGGAATATAAAAGGACTGTGGGAAAGCCCAGACGCTGAGCTGAGCTGGGAGGTAGGGTGGCGAAGTGTCTGGGAGAGGAGGATTGGTGATTATTGATTATTGTAGAGTACTTGTATGTGTAGTGTGGAGTGGAGGGTGCTTTGTGCACATAGTTATTATAAAATAAATAATAATTATAATTTTACCTGGTGTTTGGAGTGGTACCTGAGGGTTCAAGGGAGCTCTAGTACCCCCTACTGCTACACCATATAACAAAAACGGCAATCTTTCATAGCCATACAGTGAAAAATCATTAATTATTTTTTTTTTTCTCCAAAATGTAGAAACTGCATTGGACAAAACTTTGCCATGAATGAAATTAAGGTTGCTGTTGCAATGACGCTGAGAAGGTATGAGTTGGCTGTGGATCCTTCCAAGACTCCAAAAAAGATCCCAAAGTTGGTTCTGCGCTCACTGAATGGAATTCACTTGAAGATTAAAAAGCTGAACTAAAGAACAAGCTTGTAAGGTTTAAAAGAACATTGTTTTTCAACCTAAGAATCTGAACTGGATATAATGGTAAAAATTGTCTGGGTTGGGTTTTTTTTTGGTAATGAAGGTAGCTTAATTTTGATTAATTTTGTTAAAATTGATCATTATATTGATTGGCTTCTCAATGTACAATGTATTTTCAATAAGCAATGTTACCTCAAGCAATAAAGACAGCAAGAAATATTAACTAATATATAGACGTTTTTCTATATTATTCCATTTTAAATTTCATCATTTCTAATAGTCATACATAAGAGGCGATAAGCATCACCTTACTGTACACTCTGGAAAAAAATACTGTTTTTTGTTTTAATGGGATGGTGTGGTTCTTCATTGGGTTGTGTGGTTCCTTGTTGTACCTTTGCTTGACAAAGCACCATTTTATTGTGGGAAGAGTTCTTTGCAAATGAAGTTGGTTGTTTGTGCTTTGAAAAACTTCCTAATATGTTAAAAAAATGAAATCTTTTTCAAAATAATACAATCTTTTTTGTTTAGTGGCGGGAATAATTCCTGTAGGCTACCTAGCCAGGCACTAATAGAGTAAGAAAACCTGGACTTAACCTGGAGTCTTTTACAATCGTGACATTGGCATTTCACAGATCTGTTACCAACTATTGATGGTTATTTACTGCATGGAGCCTGTTATGGATCTAAATAAATAAAGGGTCTTTCCAGAACCCTCATGTGGATGGGTCTTTTGAGAACCAAAAATGGTTCAGCTATGGCATCTCTCTGAGTAATCACTTTTAAAAGTGCATGTCACTTGTTCTTTTTAAGAGCGTACATATATTAGTAAGAGCCATTTATCACTGCTCCCTTGATTTTTCAAATGGTCCCCCTAGTGTAAAAACAAATTCAGGGGTATTTCAGCATACAGTTTATAAAGAATGATAAATCATGAACTACCTGATTTATCTTATAATGTGCACATTCTAAATGTATTCTATCCAGTAATTAAAAAATACTGCTTAAAAACCACACTAAAAATAAAAGTTCAAACATTATTATATCTGTATTGTTAAATTAGTAAATCCAAGAAAATTCAGGATATTTCCATTTAAACACACTCTTTGAATTTCTTTTTGCAACACATGCGTTTAAAGTTTGGTCTTTCAGAAAACCAATCTGTTATGTTTGTGACATTTGCTCTTATAATATTTTATATTTGCATCATTAGCTGATAAAAAAACATTTTGCTAAAAGGTATTATTTAACGGAAGAATCAAATTAATACATTCAAATGTCACAAACTTCTTGTGCTTTCTCCAATTCTGCCCATTTTTTAGATTTGTCCCAACTTTAAAGCTTCCAGTGTGAAATCAGACTTGTCAGTTGTACATAAAATTGATGGAGTGGTGGCTCTGAGGCTAGAGATCTGCACTGGCAATCGGAAGGTTGCTGGTTCGAATCCCATAAATGCCAAAAGGGACTCTGCTCTGTTGGGCCCTTAAGCAAGGCCCTTAACCTGCAATTGCTAAGCGCTTTGAGTAGTGAGAAAAGCGCCATATACATGCAAAGAATTATTATTATAAATCCTTTATTTCCAAATTCCAGTTAAACAGACTTTGTTTTCCTGTTTTCAAGGTTTCTTACACGAGTGATCAGACTTTGGTATTACTGCTTACGCACAAGTGCAAAGTCAGGATTTGAAAACGACTTGGGCTGTCATTATGTGTTCTCGATACATTGATAACTGTGAGACAACATTCAAATACAGTCATATGAAAATGTTTGGTAACCCCTCTCAGCCTGCATAATAATCGACTCTACTTTCAACAAAAAGATAACAGTGGTATGTCTTTCATTTCCTAGGAACATCTGAGTACTGCTGTGTTTTCCGAACAAAGATTTTTAGTGAAGCAGTATTTAGTTGTATGAAATTAAATCAAATGTGAAAAACTGGCTGTGCAAAAATGTGGTTCCCCTTGTAATTTTGCTAATTTGAATGCCTGTCACTGCTCAATGCTGATTACTTGTAACACCAAATTGGTTGGATGAGCTCGTTATGCCTTGAACTTTATAGACAGGTGTGTCCAGTCATGAGATATAAAGGTATTTAAGGTGGTCAATTGCAAGTCGTTCTACAATTCAGCGGAATTTGCACAAAGAACATCTGTATGGCAGGGTGATGAGAAAGAAGCCCTTTCTGCACTCACGCCACCAACAGAGTCGCTTGTTGTATGCAAATGCTCATTTAGACAAGCCAGACTCATTTTCGAACAAAGTGCTTTGGACTGATACGACAAAAATTGAGTTATTTGGTCAAAACAAAAAGCGCTTTGAATGGCGGAAGAAGAACACCGCATTCCAAGAAAAACACCTGCTACCTACTGTTAAACCTGGTGGAGGTTCCATCATGCTGTGGGGCTGTGTGGCTAGTTCAGGGACTGGAGCCCTTGTTAAAGTCGAGGGTCAGACGAATTCAACCCAATATCAACAAATTCTTCAGGATAATGTTCAAGCATCAGTCACAAAGTTGAAGTTACGCAGGGGTTGGATATTCCAACAAGACAATTACCCAAAACACAGTTGGAAATCTACAAAGGCATTCATGGGAGAAGTACAATGTTCTGGAATGGCCGTCACAGTCCCCTGACTTGAAAATCATCGAAAACCTAAGGGATGATTTGAAGCAGGCTGTCCATGCTCGGCAGCCATTAAATTGAACTGAACTGGAGAGATTTTGTATGGAAGAATGGTCAACAATACCTCCATCAAGAATCCAGACACTCATCAAAGGCTATAGGAGGACAGCGTCTAGAGGCTGTTAGTTGAGCCTCCTTTTGCAAATATAAGTATTGATGTCCTATCTCTGTTGGGGTGCCCAAATTTATGCGCCTGTCTAATTTGGTTATGATGCATATTGCATATTTTCTGTTAATCCAATAAACTAAATGTCACTGCTGAAATACTACTGTTTCCATAAGGCATGTCATATATTAAAAGGAAGTTGCTACTTTGAAAGCTCATCCAATGATTAACAAAAATCCAAAGAATTTAGAGGGGTTCCCAAACTTTTTCATATGACTGTATATGACATATGCTTTCACTTATAGATTACATTCATGAATATTTGTTTTAAAACACAAACAAACAAATGACACAAATTCAGTGTTTTTCAAATTTGTCTTTAGCAATAAAAATGTTTGTCCTTCTAATTGTGTGTTTCAGCAATCATACGTCTCTGATTAACACAGTACATGTCACACTAATAGGAAGATGTGCCCTGTCCTTTGAAGCATTGAAGCACTAAATACATTTTATTTTCTTAAGTTTTGTAATAATTTTTTTTTCTTTAATATCTGAATGGGGATGAGCATTTATTTTTTTTATTGTTTAATCTGAATTCAAGTTTTAAAGTGGTATTCACTGCGGTGGGTTGGCACCCTGCCCGGGTTTGTTTCCTGCCTTGTGCCCTGTGTTGGATTGGCTCCAGCAGACCCCCGTGACCCTGTGTTCGGATTCAGCGGGTTGGAAAATGGATGGATGGATGGAAGTGGTATTCAAAAATGTAAATCATTTTTTTTTCTTTAAATACCAATTTTGTACATTTAAAGAGTTGAGCAAATTCTGAATATGCCAATGGAGGTGAAAAAAAAAAAAATCAGGCTACCAATCACCCAAATCTGATCAGCTGGCGACGTGTGTACAGTCAAAACATATTAATGTAAAGCTGGAGATGAGTGTCGTTTCTCAGATGAAAGAGCTTGCTGCAAACAAAGCCGGTAATTTTAATTCAGTTGTCTGAAATTGGGTTGGATGTGAAAGATCGGTTGTCAAACAAATTAATCTCGAATGCAAAGTATGCAAAAAGACAATAGCACTTCAAAATTGCAGCACATCCAGCTTATTTCAATATTTAAAATAGAAATACTCAACTGAAAAGAACAAATGCTAAAAAGCATGGAATGATGATAAAGTCTTTCTACAACCAATAGCTTTGGCATATCTTCTCACCTCTTCAGCATGCACTGTACAAGGTGTGCACTCTATTATAAATCACTTTAAACAGTATGAATATGTTAGAAAGAGCATTCTAGCGCAGTGGACAGTAGAAAAATATGCCAGAGATGTGCATCCTGCCCTGTTAAGGCTGATTTATACTTCTGCATTAAGCCTACGCCGTCTCCCATGCAGCCTATAGCATACCTATGATGTAGCCAGACATGCACCTCCTCATAAATGTGGTTGCGTTAAAGCGTTACGGCGAACCCTACACAGACCCCTACAACTTAGGTAGGCCAGTTTGGTAACAATGTATTTCCTAAAACGCGTTGCCATTCAACTTCCAGTTTAAAAGTCAGCAAATGTATGAAACACTGGAAAAATGTGAGGGACAAATGAATTTGCCTACAGATGAGAATGTGTAGCAAGAGGAGCGGAGATCCTGAAGAGCAAAAACTGTGTGCATTTTAATTAATTATTTGCTTTTCTTGAGTGGTTCACACGCCGCCAACTAGTGTTCTGGCACGTAACTAAAGTGAGGTGCGACGCAGAAGTATAAACTGCTTACAACAGTGTTGTCATCACTCATAATTACGGTGCACATAACTCGGTAGAGTGAAGAACAAACAGGCTGTCGCACATGTAAGCGAGATCATATCTCTCCTGTTTTATGCTGCATTCCATTTTCCTCAGATGTCAGAGCTGGGAGTGAGTCGACCATGTTCCAGTAAAATATTCAGAAAAACAACATGGATGCCTCTAGGAAAACCTTTGTTGTGCTTACTCTTTTAGAATACAGATAACTACTGAACAACGCATTATGAGGTATACATCACATCCGAAGACCATAGCACCCTGCCCACAGATAAGTGACAGTACTGTGTGAGCAACTGACTTAGTGAGGCACAAATACACAGAAATGCTAATAACCAATATAATACTACAGCTTTTGCTAAAGTTTGCGGTCTGTGTCGCCATATCAGATTCAGATGGATAGATAGATAGATAGATAGATAGATAGATAGATAGATAGATAGATAGATAGATAGATAGATAGATAGATAGATAGGTACTTTATTAATCTCAATGGGAAATTCACATTTTCCAGCAGCAGCATACTGATACAATAAATAATATTAAATTAAAGAATGATAATAATGCAGGTGAAAAAAAGACAATAACTTTGTATAATGTTAAATGTTAACGTTTACCCCCCGGGTGGAATTGAAGAGTCGCATAGTTTGGGGGAGGAATGATCTCCTCAATCTGTCTGTGGAGCAGGACAGTGACAGCAGTCTGTCACTGAAGCTGCTCCTCTGTCTGGAGATGATCCTGTTTAGTGGATGCTGTGGATTCTCCATAATTGATAGGAGCCTACTGAGCGCCCTTCGCTCTGCCACAGATGTTAAACTGTCCAGCTCCATGCCAACAATAGAGCCTGCCTTCCTCACCAGTTTGTCCAGGCGTGAGGTGTCTTTCCTCTTAATGCTGCCTCCCCAGCACACCACCGCATAGAAGAGGGCGCTCGCCACAACTGTCATAATGTGAAGTTGGAACAAACTCAAACTTAACAGATCAGCCACAGTTTTCTGAGTTGGGAATCCCATTTAATGGAGTGTTACAGTTGAAAATTCTGACCAGGAACTTCTCAGCTCAAATGCAATGCAGTATTGTACTAGCCTCCTTTCATTGGCTTCTGGTCCGTTGGAGGGTTGATTTTAACATACTGTTGTTTGTTTTTAAATGCCTAAATTGGTTAGCACTTTTCTGCTTCTTTTACACCTTAAAATTCCATCTTGCCAGCTTAGATTGTCTGATGAGACCCTCTCAGTAGTGCCGAGGGTTCAACTAAATAAAGGTTAAAGGTGAGTGAGCTTTTGCAACAGCCACTCCTAGGCTTTGGAACAATCTGACTGCTTAGGTCAGCTCTTTGGCTTTTAATTAGAATTGGTTCCTTTAGTATTTGACTGTGTTTGCTTGCTTCACTTTACCCGGTCTTAAAATATAGTTCTTTTTACCATATTTATTCTAATGAACAGCACATTGGTCAATGTTGGCTGTTATAAATGTGCTTTATTAATACACTAAATTAAATTACACAAGAAGAGGCATAAACCCTTTAGGCCTCAATGACAAAAAAAAATCCTTCTCTAACAACAGCAGAACATGCGCCGATTGCTTCCCCAAGATGACATTAATGTTGGAGTAGGAGACTGTCCATCCATCCATCCATTATCCAACCCGCTGAATCCAAACACAGGGTCACGGGGGTCTGCTGGAGCCAATCCCAGCCAACACAGGGCACAAGGCAGGAAACAATCCTGGGCAGGGTGCCAACCCACCGCAGGACACACACAAACACACCCACACACCAAGCACACACTAGGGCCAATTTAGAATCGCCAATCCACCTAACCTGCATGTCTTTGGACTGTGGGAGGAAACCGGAGCGCCCGGAGGAAACCCACGCAGACACGGGGAGAACATGCAAACTCCACGCAGGGAGGACCCGGGAAGCGAACCCGGGTCCCCAGGTAGGAGACTGTCGCATAATCCAATTAGCTCATTTCATTCATTTCTCCATTAGTGATTGTTTTCTAAATGTTCTCCATTACCTTACAATTCTCTTAAGCCCTACACGGACAGTGGATTAATTTATAATAAGAGATTTGGGACAAAGTGTACACATCCTTTCACTGATTTCTTTTTATTTAATGTGTTCTCATAAGTGGGGAGTAGTCTCTCCAGTCACCATCACCGAGTGCTGCTTGGCACTAATATTTCACTCTTATTTTTGGGCTGGTTGAGGATACTGGGCATAAAAATGATGGAAGAACAGAACTGGAGAAATCTTTGTTTTCCTTGCAGGTGCAAGTACTTTCCACAGAACAGAGGAATGGAAAAAATAAAAAATGACAATGTTTCTCTTTTGGATGTCCACTAGAGGGCAGTAGAAGATAATTAAAATACAGTTTTCTGGCTTGTTTTTCCTTTCCCCTCCAGGTTCAATTGAGATCAGCAACAACAACATTTATTTATATAGCACATTTTCATACAGAAAGTAGCTCAAAGTGCTTTACATAATGAAGAAAAGAAAAATAAAAGACAAAATAAGAAATTAAAATAAGACAACATTAGTTAACATAGAAAGGAGTAAGGTCCGATGGCCAGGGTGAACAGAAAAAACAAAAAAAAAACTCCAGAAGGCTGGAGAAAAAAATAAAATCTGTAGGGGTTCCAGGCCACGAGACCGCACAGTCCCCTCTGGGCAGATTTGCAGTCAGCAAATCTGACAGAGTCCAGGAGAAAAAGTCACTTAAAATGACAACCTCTTATTGAAAACAACTTTTGTTAGTTCCAAAATACAAACAAATCCAGTGTATGTAATTCTTCAGAGTTGGGAGAGTGAATATCTGACAGACAGTGGGGGACCTCAACATCCCGATCATTTACTGAGATTTACTAAACAGTTGCTTGGTCTATGCCCTGCTCAGAGTTAAGGGTCATGAGATGAAAAGACACTTCAGATGATATTATACTGTGTCCATAATAAAAACAATTGTCACTGCTAATGTTTCCACTTATTTTTACAAACTCTTTCGTCTAGTTTAGGGTCACGGGGGCCCAAAACCAGCATGGCAGCATTGGTCACGAGCAGATCTACTATGAAAGTAATAAAGTTTAAGCTTCAGGGCCACTAATCCTGGAGGGACCCCAGAAGCGACTTTAGTCCACATTGCTTAAAACATTTTGGTGTCTACTGTATTAGAAGAGTTTTTTTATAATATCAGAAATATACTGTAATTTAGTACAGCAATTTTAATCAAAATCTGAGATGTAGTTTTTGAATTTATTTTCAATTTCTGGTGATCTGTCGTGGAACAACCCCATTGAAGAAGATAACAGTGGTTACCCAGATTTTTTCTCTGGTTGGAAAGGGGCCCCCATAACAATTCAAGTTTCAGGGCCCGAGAAATGTAGATCCACAGGCACATAAGGGATGAGAGGAGGCATAGTGGTTGGTAGCCCCACAGAAGAGCAAAAGATCTGAGTTCAAGGCGTGGATCATTGCCCACCGATCGAAAGGAGGACCGGGTACAATGGTGGCAGAGTCCTACTTAGGGATGCAAGGAGAGCGAACGGGAGGGACAGTTGGCTCAAAGCGCTCTGGCAGATGCCGATAGAGGCAGCCAAGACTGGGGTCGGACTGCAGCTGCTGGTGTCTCCACTGGCTGAGCAAGCCATGGGGTGAGCTGGGGAGACAGGAGGGAGTGAAAGTTGCGCTTAACTCAGGTGAAGGGAGAAAAATCAAGGACCCGATGACTGTGTTGTTTTAGTCTGTTTTTATGGATTATTTATTTGGATTTTTATCTTCCATAAATAAACTAATAAAATCCGTAAGTTAATTTTTGTACTGCACTTTTAAACACTTGGTTTGATTTTTTATAAAAGCACTAACCCCTAGATAACTGTATGTGTTCTCATTTACCCATCTCATCTTGGTTTACGACTTTCAGCAGTTCTGAGTTCAAGAGGTCCTCAGAAGCAACCAGGGAGCGTAAAGCTGACATGGAAAGTCACAATTTGTGAATTGTTTCCACATCCCTGTTCATAGTGCCTTCCAAATTCATATTAAAAAAAAATCATTGATGATATAACAAGTATACTCAACTATGCTCCCCCTCTCTGGCAGTTCTGGACTGGAATCATTCTTCTCTCCTGTGGGACGGAGGCATTGTCTCTCACACACCTTCACCTCTGTTTTTATTCGTGTTAGTTTATCTCATGACAAATGTGAGTGCGGTACGTCCGTAGCAAAATACATATGGCCAACTCGAGAGTATACTGAGTAGGGCTGGGGAAAAAACACCACTGTAGTGGGAGGGGCTAAATGGCGTTTAACGCGCTCGTTTTCTGTTAACAGCTGACGGCGAAGGCGCGCAAGAAAGCATTCAAATTGTGCGCGAGTTTTTAAGAACTTGAATTGGAAATAAGACAACAGGGTCGTGTGCAAAAAGCGTACACGCCCCTTCTGCTTTCACCCAATCAGAAAGCAATAGCACCTCAATATAAAGCGCCTCGTGCAGCTTTTTCCCATCATTTTATTTACATTTAGCTGGTCGTTGTGTGTGAAAATGGCAAGAACAAAGCAGACGGCTCGCAAATCTACTGGCGGAAAAGCCCCACGAAAGCAGCTCGCCACTAAAGCCGCTCGTAAGAGCGCCCCTGCTACCGGAGGAGTGAAGAAGCCTCACCGTTACAGGCCCGGCACAGTAGCTCTGCGAGAGATCCGCCGTTACCAGAAGTCCACCGAACTGCTGATCCGCAAGCTGCCTTTTCAGCGACTGGTGAGGGAAATCGCCCAGGATTTCAAGACCGATCTCCGTTTCCAGAGTTCCGCTGTCATGGCTCTGCAGGAGTCCAGTGAGGCTTATTTGGTGGGTCTGTTCGAAGATACCAATCTGTGCGCCATCCACGCAAAGAGAGTTACTATAATGCCCAAAGATATCCAGCTGGCTCGCCGCATTCGTGGAGAACGTGCTTAAAGACAAGATTTTTCGTTTACGTACCAAACGGCTCTTTTCAGAGCCACCAACGTTTCTTTCAAGAGATGAAATCCTTTTGCTGTACCACCCCCACAATATCCCTAAATTCTGCATCGGTCATCAAACTGAATTTCCCTCCCGTATGCACTCCATATTGGGAAAGTAACCGTGCCCAAAGCGCCTCAATTTCTTAGAGTATCCAGCCGATTTTTGTAGCCGACTCTTATGGTATATTGCAGAATGCCAGCCTGCACTACAGACTAATTTAATACAAGTGTTAAATCAAATTATTTGATTTGTCTGTTGTGGTTCTTTTGTTCATTTTCAAAGTTTTGATTAAAATAAACGTTTAACAATTGTAACGGAAAAGAGGCTTTTACGGAAACACAGAATAAAAAAACTTGCCCACACAAACCATAATTGCTAAAATAGAAAGCCCAGTGATACTAAATGAGCCATTCGGGAGCTGGACCTCCCCCATCCCTACGACTCTGCTCCTTACACTTATACAAAGTCAGGGACAGGCCATCTGCTTTCTTCCGACAAGCAAAATCGGCGCTAATAAACTAAAGGGGTGCAAGTACAGTTAGCTTCTATGCACGGCCACGATGAATCACCGGCACCCACATGCCTATCGCCTAAATGCTCCTCTGGGTAGTTTAAAGTTAACGAATACCCAATAAACTACTGTATTGGAGATTGAGGTGGTCTGCCAATGCAGGGGAGAGGGACACAAGACCAAATTACTGAATGCAATCTGCCTGAAACACCACAAGCACTCGCACTTCAGTCAAAAGAACCAAACAACAGATTTCGCCTTTTTTTGAGGATATGGGTGGCTCTGAAAAGAGCCGTTTATTTGTACAAAGTTCGAGTTATGCAAACTATTTACTTCTTTTTCGGCGCCGCCTTCTTAACAGTCTTCGATTTGGCCGCTTTAGGCTTGGCTGCCTTTGGCTTCTTCGGACTCTTTGCTGCCTTTTTGGGCTTTGCAGCCGGCTTCGCTTTCTTGGGGCTCTTAGTGGCTTTCTTGGCTGCAGTGGGCTTCTTTGCCGTTTTCTTGGCTGCTGTGGGTTTCTTACCTGCCGGCTTCTTCACTTTCTTAGCAGCTGCGGGCTTTTTCACCGCGGGTTTCTTCTTCGGAGCCGCCTTTTTCTTTGCGACTTTCTCCTTGGCCTCTGCCTGCTTTTTGTTAATCTTAAAAGACCCAGAGGCACCGGTACCTTTTGTCTGAACGAGAGAACCTTTACTCACAAGGCTCTTCACGGATAGTTTAACGCGGGCGTTGTTCTTCTCCACATCATAGCCGCCAGCCGCAAGAGCCTTTTTGAGCCCAGCCAAAGAGAGCCCATGTCGTTCTTTTGAAGCCGACACAGCCTTCACGATTAAATCAGATACGCTAGGGCCGGTCTTCTTCTTAGGTTTCGAGCTCGCTTTCTTCTTTGGTGACTTGGCCGGAGGAGCGGCGGGAGCTTCTGGGGCGGTTTCTGCCATTTCTCTCACACTTCGATTTCACAGAAGATGTCTTTAGCTCGCCGCGGCTCAGCCCCTCATATTAGAGTGGTGAGAACCGTGTGGACTCAACCCGCCTGTTACATGCGCACAGAGACCTGACGAGTGTGCTTTCTGCCTTCACAAAATCACTTTTTTAGAAGGACAAAAATTGAGACATTAAAGCTGCCAACTCCACAAACATCGAAGGAGACACATAGTTAACAGGGCATGTACCATAGCTTAAAAAGAAGGTGCCGCTGAATGACCAGACACACAAATAGCAACCCGTAAATGACAGGCTGTCACTCATTACGAGACGAACGCGAATTTCGTTACAAATATTCCGTGACTGCGCGTTATTTCACACTGGTCGCACGATAGACTAATAATAAAGAGGTCGATAACTGATGCCGAAGAGTGTTTGTATCTTTTATCCAAAAATCCACAGAAAATCTGAGCTCTGTACAAGTTCAAATTAACACACCAACAGCAACAGAGTTAACTTGATTTTCGTTAGGGATCCTTGATAGATACTTATAAAAGAAACAACTTTCTTTCGGAAATCCTGTCAATAAAACTATATTCTTGTTCCTTTTCATCTTTACTAACATTGTTGTGGGGTCGATGTGCTTGATCAGCCTTCTTCACATAGTTCAGTCCTGCCCCTCCTCTCCAGTCAAGACTTTCTCCTTCAGATCTTCTTTTACTTTATCTGTCCACCTCCGCTTTGTCCTACCTCGCTTTCTCTTTCCCTGGACTTCCATTCCCATCACCCTTTTGCCCACATATTCATTGTCTCTCTTCATATCACATGTCCATACCACTTCAACCTACTTTCCTGCACTTTCTTAGAAATCTCTCCCACTTCTGTTGTACCTCTGATCGTATCATGTCTTATTCTGTCCTTTTTTTCGTAATTCCACACATCCATCAACATTCTCATTTCTGCCATATCTAACTTCTTCTCCTGCACTCCCTTTACTGCCCATGTCTCAGCTCCATACATCATTGCTGGCCTTACTACTGTCTTAAAACGATACCTGTGATCTTCACCTTAATTCTTTGATCACACAATACTCCTAATATCTTTCTCCAATTGTTCTATCCACACTGCACTCTCTGAGTTATCTCTGACTCTAATATTCCATCTTGGACCACCGCTGATCCTAGATATTTAAATTTATCCACTCTTTTCAATGGCTCTCCCTGCAGACTAACTTCTGAATCCTGATCATCATTAAACCTCATATATTCTGCCTTCTTCCTGTTTATCTTCAACACTCTATCTTTCAAAACCCTCTTCCATTCTTCAACTTCGTCTCCACTACCTCTTTTCTGGTGCTACACAACACAATGTCACCAGTAAAAAGCAGCTCTGGAGGGATTGGTCAACTCATACATAACTAGACCAAACATGATTCTGAAATTAAAATTGGCCAACAAGAAATTTGACTAAGATATCACATAACTGTAGAATAGAGGTCTGATTGTTGCACACGACAAAAATGCATCTTTTTATATTCTATTACTGTGATGTGTGGCACAGTAGGACGATAGTACTGCTGCCTCACAATATGTAGACTGAAGATCATGTACTGGCTGTTCACTGTGTGGAGTCTGCATTTTCTTCCTGTGTCTGTGCAGGCCTCCTTCATATGCTCTATTTTCTTCTCACAGTCCTAAGGACACTTGGGTTCCTTTAATTTGCATTGCTAAACTGGCCCTAATGGCTGGGTGTATGTCTGTATTTGCCCTGCAGTGGAATGACACCCAGTCCAGGTGGTGTTCCTGTCTTGCAACCAAAGACTGCTGGGATAGACTCAAGCTGTTCTTGGACCCTAAACTGAATATGCAGGTTAATAAAAGGGATGTATAGAAAACTGTGAATGGTGGTATGCTGGGTGGGTAACAAGCTTGCCGAATCAACAAGCTTATTAATAAGGCAGGCTCAGTTATGGGATGAACTCTGTACTCACAGGAGGGGGTAGTGGAGGAGAAAACGAAGACAAAACTAATGGCCATTTTGCACGATACTGCATACCCTCTGTATAACACGCTATCACCAAGTACTTTCAGCCAATGAATTATTCCACAGAATTGTGTCAAGAAATGCTACTGAGGCTCCTTCATAACTACGATAACACACCTTCGTAATCCTGGTTGTGACTGGGCTTTAAACTTCGACAAATTTTGAACGTCTCATTTTTTTTTACTCTTATATATTTGTAGTGGGATGTTATCTATCTATCTATCTATCTATCTATCTATTATATAGTGCCTTTCCTATCTATCTACCTATCTAGTACCTTTCATATCTGTTATATAGTGTCTTTCATTCTGTCTGTGCAGTCAACAGATTTGAAATGCTTGAAATATGACTCTTACGCTATATTTTTAATAAACTCAGCCTTTTTAATCAATCCACATATTTCTGACAAATCTGTTTTTAGGCTTGGAAGGCCAGACAAGTAAGTGAAAATCACTGCCACACCAGAACATGAAAACGTGTCAACTTCTCTAGTTCATGCAAACTTTTAGCCAGCCATTCACCCTAATGGTCACCCCTCAACACAGGAAACAATAGAGAAAGCTTTGACATTCACATACATATTCTGAAGATAAGTGAAAACTCCTTCTTGAGCAAACTTACATTTAATAGCAGTTTTCAAACCAAACTGAGCAACACAATGTTGTACAGTAACAAAATATATTAGATTATTATCAACTTCTGATTCTGCTAAAGGGTGGCACGGTTGAAGCACTGCTGCCTCATAGTCAAAAGACCAGACTTCATGTCCCCAGTCCTCCTTGTGTGGAGTTTTCATGCTCTCCCTGTGTCTGTGTGGGTTTTGTCCAGGTCAGTGTTTCCCAAACTCACTTCTGGGAACTCCCTGTGGCTGCAGAGTTTTGTTCCAACCAGCTTGTTTTTAATTGAACTCCTGGGCTAATTAAGTGAACTGATATTTCCCAAGTTCTGTGTTTAGGGAACAATATAGAAATTAGAAAACTAAGTTTGCTAAAAAATAAATATTAAAATGTACCAAGCAGTTATATAGGAATATTTTTTTTTTTCTTTTTAACTATTTTTATCTTGATTTTCATTCTACCTTTCTAAGTCTTCTAATTGCTTAATTAATCCATTTACTAAATAGTGCTTCTGACTCTAAAGTAGTTTCAGCCTTTGATGATTCAGTGTTTGCATGGGTGTCTGCTCTGCTTATTTTAAACTGTCAAGATACGACAAAGGGGAAAAACTGCACAGAGAAAGGGCAAAGTATAATGAAAACAAGAGTTAAGCATTTAAATCTATAGCAAAAGCAGAAATATGTCTTAATTTAAAAATCATGCTGCTATGCTTTTTCTGAATGTCAAAAAATACAGCTAATTAAATGATTAGGAATCTGGTTGGAACCAAAACCTGCAGCCACTAGTCCTGGTGCTTCAGTTTCCACCCACCGTCTAGACATGCAAGTTAGGTGATGTAGTGGTGCTAAATTGACCCTAGGTATGCGTTTACCCTGTGATGGACTGGCATATTAGCTAGTTTGTTCTCCCCGATTACATGGGTTAGAAAACATGAGTGACATCTTCATGTACATCAGAGCCAAAGTTTATCCACATTTAATATTGGTGCACACCAATTGGTTTCCAATTAAATTATCCTGAGTGATCTTAAACCAAACAAATTATGATTATCCTCAAGCACTACAAATGAGAAAGTGTAGTATAAACAGCATACACTTCTATTGGCAGTTATGTACTTGTCCATGATGTGCAGAACCCCACAAAGCAGTTGCAGGCCGAATTGGCATCTGTCAGGAGAACAGAAAATGGACAAGCATTCAGTCCAAGGTAGATCATCATGTTGATCAGGTTTCTGAAGATAAATTCAGATCTTCCAATTAAGCCTTTACACAGATTACAAGACAATGATTCTTTCTGAACTCATATGCTAGAAACCAAGTAAGTGACGCTCCCAGCGTACGATACAAGGAAAATGATTAAAATGTACTGGCTATGAAAAGGTACAATAACATCAATGGATAAAAAAAAGCTCCCTTCTGAATAAATGGGTGGCTCTAAAAAGAGCCGTTGGGGTTGATGAATTTGTCGTTTCAGTTTACTTGCTCTTAGCCTGTTTCTCAGTCTTCTTGGGCAGAAGCACGGCCTGAATGTTGGGCAGCACACCACCCTGAGCGATGGTCACACCACCAAGCAACTTATTAAGCTCTTCATCGTTGCGTACAGCCAGCTGCAAATGGCGAGGAATGATTCTGGTCTTCTTGTTGTCGCGGGCAGCATTGCCAGCCAACTCGAGAATTTCAGCAGTTAAGTACTCGAGCACAGCAGCTAAATAAACGGGAGCACCGGCACCCACTCGCTCAGCATAGTTGCCTTTTCTCAGAAGCCTATGAACACGGCCAACGGGGAACTGCAAACCAGCTCGAGAAGAGCGAGTCTTAGCCTTGGCGCGTGCCTTACCTCCGGTCTTTCCTCGTCCAGACATGATAACTAGCAAACAATGACTTTCAGAAACTGAATGGTTAAGAGGCTGGCGTGGCGCTTTTATAAAGGCCTCCTTCAGGCGCGACGAGAAACACGAACTGACTGCTGATTCGCATGTGCAGCTACGTCACCTGGCTGGCGGGAGAGTCAAAGACATGGCCCTCGAACCCCATTGGACAACGCTTCGAGTTCAAAAATTCAGCGCCGAACAAAAAAAAAAAAAAAAAATTCAACGTTCCTTGTTTAATATTCTGATCGTGTATATGTACTGCGTTAATACATACACGTATTATTTATTATAACACATGATGTCTGCTTTCCTGGATTTCATTGCATATATACATTCTTTGTTTTTTTCTTTGCACTAACTAATTTAATGTTTGTGCACTGCCTTGGCAACGATGTTTGCGATTTAGAAAGGCGCTATACAGGAAAAAATAAGTGTTTTTGAGGACAAAGGAATATATATATATATATATATATATATATATATATATATATATATATAATTCTCCGTTATTTTGCATTTACTGCCTTGTAGCCCCAACCAATGATTTTTGTGATCGTTCATTGTACAGCTCGAGATAAGCGGGGCTTTATACCGAAAGCAATCCTCTCTTTACTTTATAATACTTTAATATATTTTATAATACTTTTGTATTTACTTTATAATACGTTAGTATTCGAGTCCAGTCTATTACATTTTTAAGCATATCCGCATACGGATACTTTGTCGATTCTCCTTTACTTAACTGTTAACATGTATTGGGAAGCAAGAAGAAATATTGAATGGATTTAAAGCAGAGGGAAAAAAAACGTATTTTGAAATTAGACAGTCCAGTGCAAACGAGCATGTGCGAATGTTATCTTATTCATTAACGCAACGGTCTTGCCTGACAGGAGGGAAACGTCTGCTTGCTTCTGATTAGTGGATACGCCTGACGCTTCAGAACAGGTTATTTGCATATCTGGCTTTGAAAAGAGGAACCCGGCCAGGTGCCACTTTTAGTTTTGTTTACGTTGTATTGTACAGCAATGCCTGAACCGAAAGCCGCGCCTGCTTCTAAGAAGGGCTCGAAGAAAGCCGTTTCTAAGAGTCAAGCTAAGGGTGGAAAGAAACGCAGAAAGTCCAGGAAAGAAAGCTATGCCATCTATGTGTACAAGGTGCTGAAGCAAGTTCATCCCGATACGGGCATTTCTTCTAAAGCTATGGGAATCATGAACTCCTTTGTGAATGATATCTTCGAGCGCATCGCCGGTGAGGCTTCTCGCCTTGCTCACTACAACAAGCGTTCAACCATTTCTTCTCGAGAGATCCAGACTGCTGTGAGACTGTTATTACCGGGTGAATTGGCAAAGCATGCTGTGTCCGAGGGTACCAAGGCAGTTACCAAGTACACCAGCTCCAAATAAACTACAGGTCTCCTGCTTCAAACCAACGGCTCTTTTCAGAGCCACACACCTAATCTCAGGAAGAGCTCCATTAACCTAGAAACAATTCCTGTGGTATTAATGTATGTCATATTTTTTTCCTATACACTCCGGCGTTCTCTGTCCGCGCCCAGTGGTTTGCATCATACCATCCCTATTCATCTAAACCCCAAGTTCGTTTAGGTTAGATTCTCCCAGACGATCTTTTGTTGACTATAGGAGACCACAAACCCCACACCACCACTAAGCCAGTTCATTGCACCTGACCGGAATGGTTAAAATATAATATACTGCTTGAATTTAAACCGCTTATGGGACTGGGGATTAAAACTTTAAATGTGTTGCTGTTAGACGCTTAAATGCCGAGTCGTCTGTATTACACCTCAGAGACAGAAGATTGCCGCATATCAACGGATAGCAAAGCTGCTCAAACGTTTTTTTGAAAACATACTGCACCAAGTTTTCCTAATGCAATCCAAATTTATAGCGCCCCACTAAGCAAACAGCGATCAGTTTGTCAAAGCAAAGGACTCTGTCGCACTGGAAAGCTCTCAAAGTAGAAAACTTGAGCGGCTTTGAAAAGAACTTTTGGGCGCTTTCTTAACGTCTCTTCAAAATGTATAGGACCGTCCATGACGGTCACGGTCTTCGTTTGCATGTTCAGTGTTCCAAAACTCACAAATGCTTCTAGTAATGGGAAAAACTTCCCTTCGAGTTATAACTGCACACTTATAGTAAGGAACCCTACACTACTAGGTAGTTATGATGCTTGTATCTCTAATAAGACCTTAAATGTGATCATCAGAGGTGAGAGGGTGTAGCTGGATGATAAATTGGACTAGTCTGCCAATACTGATGCTCTGTGCAAGAGAGGACAGAGCCGACTATACTTCCTTAGAAGGCTGGTGTCCTTCAACATCTGCAATAAAATGCTGCAGATGTTCTATCAGACGGTTGTGGCGAGCACCCTCTTCTACACGGTGGTGTGCTGGGGACACAGCATAAAGAAGATGGACGCCTCATATCTGGACAAACTGATGAAGAAGGCAGGCTCAATTGCAGGCACGGAGCTAGACAGTTTGACATCTGTGGCAGAGCGACGGGCGTTGAGCAGACTCCTGTCAATCATGGAGAATCCACTGCATCCACTGAACAGGATCATCTCCAGACAGAGGAGCAGCTTCAGCGACAGACTGCGGAGATCGTTCCTCCCCCACACTATATGACTCTTCAATTCCACTCGGGGGGGGGGACATTAACATTATACAAAGATATTGTGTTATACCTACATTTTTATCACTCTTTTATATTGTTTTTTTTATCAATATGCTACTGCTGGAGTATGTGATTTTCCCCTTGGGATTAATAAAGTATCTTATCTGTACAACTGGGGACCAAATGAGCAGCCAAATCAAGGAAAAAGCTGACAGCTATTGCCAATAGAGTAGTTTTAGACTACTCAGCTATGAATGACTATAAATTAATCACGGGCCCTAAACCGGCTTGATAAATAAACCTCTAATAACTTGACAGAACCCTTTCAGTTTGGTTTCAGGGCGTGGCACAGCTGAGAAACTGCTCTGCTACGGGTAACCAATGATTTGCTTATGGCAGCAGACTCTGGACAAACCAGCATATTAATTCTATTAGACCTCAGTGCAGCATTTGACACTCAGGTCAGACATCACTTTCTACTGTCCAGAATGGAGAACATGCTGGGTATTTCTGGCACTGCCCTCCAGTGGTACAAGAGCTTGTTAGTCTTGGCAACAGCAGATCCAGCTCAGCGTCAGTCACACAAGGAGTCCCTCAGGGTTCTGTCCTCGGCCCTCTTCTCTTCTGTATTTACATGCTTCCCCTTGGCCATATTATCCGTAGCTATGGACTGGGTTATCATTTTTATGCAGATACTATAATTCAATGTTAAAAGTGGAACTTCATCAGAGCTTTCTCAGCTCACAACCTGCCTTAGTGAAATTAAAACCTGGATGGAGCAGAACTCTTTAAAATTAAATTGCAACAAAACTGAACTCCTGCAAATTGAGACTAAAACGCAACTTAATAAAATGAGCTCCTTCCCAGTCTATCTCGGCGGTGATCTTCATCAGATCTGCCTCTACTGTAAAGAATCTTGGTGTCATTTTTGATTCCTCCCTTTCTCATTCCGCCCACATAAATCACATTAAGAAACTTTCTTACTTCCACCTCCGTAACATATCCCGTATTCGCTCCTTCCTCTCCTTCTCTAATGCTGAGAAACTTGTCCATGCTTTTATCAACAGCCCGCATCGATTATTGTAATTCCCTACTGGGCAGGTGTCCCTTCTAATCTTCTATCACAGCTCCAGCTTATTCAAAACTCAGCTGCAAGAGTCCTTACTCGAACCAGCAGCAGCGAGCACATCACACCCATCCTGCTCCGTCTTCACTGGCTCCCTGTGTCTTACAGAATCGAATATAAAATCCTACTAATAACCTACAAAGCCTTAAATAACCTCACGCCAAACTACATCAGTGACCTTCTCCATCACTATGTGCCTGCCCGCCAACTAAGGTCCTCTGATTCTACCAATCTTGTTGTGCCCCTCACTAATCTACACTCCATGGGTGACAGGACCTTCAGCTGTATAGCGCCCAGACTCTGGAATGATCTACCGAAATTAGATCAGCTGACTCAATTCTTTTAAAAAACTACTCAAAACTCATCTGTTCAGGAAGGCTTTTAGCTCTACTTGACTTTAATACCCTTCTCTCAGTTTACTTCTCTGTCAAGATGCTAATGTAACCTGTGTGTGCGCGCGAGACCATCAATTATGTTGTCTGTTAAGATTACGATAGTGAATTCAGAGGAAAAAAAAAAAAGCTTATTTATCTGGTTTGTACAATGCTATATACTGTATTCCCTGCCATTCTTATATTGTGTAAGTGCCATGAGCATGGGAAAGGCGCTATATAAATAAAATGTATTAGAAAGCAGGTTACAGTCAATGCCAAACGTATGCCGGCTAATTAAGCATCTTTTTCGAACTTCTCCCCGGAAGACAGCTTGTAAACTGTTGGACTGCTTCATCGGGACAAAAAGCTCCGAGTTGGTGGGGAGAAAACTGAAAGGAATGCTCTCCAAACAGAAAATGTGGGTGGCTCTGAAAAGAGCCTTCAGATATTTTTTTTTTTTGTCTGTATACCGATTTGAGTAATTAACCTCCAAAGCCATAAAGAGTACGACCCTGCCTCTTCAAAGCGTATACAACATCCATGGCGGTCACGGTCTTTCTCTTTGCATGCTCAGTATAAGTGACGGCATCACGAATAACATTCTCCAAGAAGACTTTCAGCACTCCGCGGGTTTCTTCGTAGATCAAACCAGAAATTCGCTTTACTCCACCTCGACGAGCCAAACGACGAATAGCAGGCTTTGTAATACCTTGAATATTGTCTCGCAATACCTTACGATGGCGTTTTGCGCCACCCTTTCCAAGACCTTTGCCTCCTTTACCACGACCTGACATCTTCGTTCTTTTCTACAAACGCGCAATATGAATCTAACACAGCCAAGCCCTTTCCTGATATGAATAAAAAGACGACCTGTTTGAACACAGCACAGGAAATGCCTGCGCGGGCTTTCAGGAAATCGGGTTTTGAAGTCGCGCTTCAGCTTCCAAGCGTAAATCACATGAAGAAAGACGCTAATCCGCCATGTGAAATCCAAGTATCAATTGGAGTTCTGGAAACTGCTAAATGTGTGACAAACTTAGGCTTTCTTGAAACTTCTCTCTTTCCTGGGACTACTCTTTGTTGTGAATGGTAACGCACATCCTTTCAGCCGTTTGGGCAAACGGTTTTTTGAGTCGGTTTAAATCATGAATGATGTTGTTTTCCCCCCTTTGTCTAAAATGAGAAAATAAAAAAATGCCTGAAGCATATTCTCATTTATCCCCGTCCACTCCAAATGCCTTTTTAAATTTACATGCACACATGCAATATTTCCACGTGCACGTATTGTTCTCAAAATGGATTTTATTCATGAATTTTCCTGTTAATTCCGGTGTCTTGTATGTCTGTAGTACTAGGGTGTTGTACCGTGTTAGCCATTATGAATGTAGAGAAAAGCCCCCCCCCCCCCCCCCCCCCCCCCCCCCCGTTAATTCCTAGGGTATTACAGTTTAGTCTTATTATTACGGCCAATGCATTTTCCATATACTTTTCCTTCTTTTGCTTAAAAAAATCTTCTCACCAACAAGGTGTGTATTTTTTTCATTGACTAATCATATTTCAAAAAATAATACAAACTCATTTTTTATATCAGGTTGGAAACAATTCATATCACTTTAAGTTAAATTCCAGCCAAGGAGACATTCATCCATCCATTCATTTTCCAACCCGCTGAATCCGAACACAGGGTCACGGGGGTCTGCCGGAGCCAATCCCAGCCAACACAGGGCACAAGGCAGGAACCAATCCCGGGCAGGGTGCCAACCCACCGCAAGATATTCATCCATCCATATATAAATAAAATATTTTATTTGTTCCTGTCTTGCTCCCTAGGATGGTGGAATAAAATCCTGCCCTGCATCATAGGCCCTTGGGCAAAGTAGTGCACTGGGGCCCCTGCTTTGACAACAAAACAGAAACATAAAATGGCATCAGAAACATCATGGGCCCCTATGCTCCTGGGGGCCCTGGCCAGTATCCATTGTGACCATACATTATGACAGCCCTGTACCCAATCCTGCATGAAATAGAGCCACTTAGACTAATAGATCACTAAACAGACTTCAAGGAAAATCAATATATGACACGTTGCAGTAGTGATAAAAGAAGAAAAGAATGAATAAATTCCCTTTTGGCAGTTATGCAGGCCTGGATGAAGGTACAGAACACGACAGTTTTTGTTTGTTAAAGCAGCTTGTTTTGTTTTCTGTGTTACTGCATGAACCATGTAACTCCAGAAGTTCAGGATTATGGTCAGAGCTTAGTTCTGGAATGGAGTTGATGAGTGGAGAGTGTGTTATATCCTGGAGGACTGTGATGTTAGGCAGATCAAGTCTGTGCCCAACAGTATGCCAGTGCGTTACTTCTTCTAGTCCTATTACTTTTAAGTGGTTCCTGTCTGCAAAACTGAGAAGCAACCTCCCTCATTTATTAATTATTTTGCTGTTCCAAGATGGATGTTTTGCATTTAGGTCCCTTGCTATGATAGTTGGAGCACTTGATTGGAAAAGCAAATCCAGTTTGCTGACAGGTAGATCATTCTACGGACTGTTGTGTGCTGCAGTTATTCTCTTTAGTCTTTAGTATTTAGCATCACTAAGTTAATTGTGATTTGGGTGATTCAGAATGTTTTATTCCTTTTTTGACAAGAATGGCTGTGCTGCCTCCTCTCCCTTTAATTTTGTCAGATCTGTAGACAAAGTGACTTCTCATTCTGAAATTCTGAACTCAGACATAAATGAGTCTTGCTGATTAGAATTGCGCCAATTAAATGCCAGCCCATAAATTCTTGAAATTCTTTATTGTTTTGTACACTATTGCCGTTCCACATAGCTAATCTTAAATTATTTGGTGTGTGTGTGTAGCAATTTAGGAGCCATCAGAGAAAATATTCACAACAACATGAATTGAGGACAGGATTATAGTCATAATATCTATTCCAGTTCTTGCTGCACATAATATATTAATGAGTGTCTGAGCAAAAATTTAGAAATCTTCTGGTTTGGAAGCTGGAAAGAAAATGGTTTGTCTAGACTCTAGGTTAAAGGAGCAGAAACGTTGTCTTCCTTAGAAGGACCAGCAGGTGGAGCCTCAGACCCATTCTGATTAATTTGAGAAGCACAGTATTTCTCAGAAAGCGCACTGGATGTAATGTGCTCTGCGTTCTGTCTTGCTTTTTCCTGTACTTTAGGATGACACGTCTCATTAGAGGTAGTAGGTGGAGAGTTAGCAGGCTTCTCTTGACTTGAGTTTTGAGTGGAAGGACAGAAGTCTTTTCTCACTGCAGCTGCGTAGTTGACTTCTGGAGAGACGACACTGCTGATTGAAGGTCTGGTTAGTACTGAGATGGGTTGTGGCTGCTTCTTAAGCGTGTTGTACGCACATCCATTGTAATTTACCTGCGATAATAAGAAAACCAGAAGCATCCCTCACCATCTGCAGCTGGACATGCATAATGCTGACGAGATCAATAAGTTCCTGGGTGGTATGACTAAGGGCATCGCAGTAGGGGGAAAAAGGGTAATTATTATCCAGAGCCTACTTTTTGGGGCAGGAGGGGCTCAAAGCCTGGAATGTTAAAGGATGCATGACAGACATGGATTGAGAGGAAGGGGCCCACAGACACTGCTTATGTATAGGGCCTAGAGTTATGTGCTATGCGATTGAGCCCTGCAAAGGAATGGCATACCATCCATCTCATTTCCTTTTTCATTTACACCCAATGCTGCTGAGATAATCACTGGGTCGCTGTGACCCTAAACTGGGTGGATTGCTTTTACACGTCAGCATATGTAGGATTAAATATATACTTAGTAGTTTTGTTCAGGTTTTGTAACTTGATTGCACGCTATGCACAGGCCTAACCTCTTCATTACTAGCTGTTGCCAAACAGCTGGAGAACATGCATGCACAATTTTACCAAAAAAATACAATATTTCTGTGAAATAACACTTTTTTTTTTGCACTGACAGGAATAAGCTTTGCCAGAAACATGATATTTATTTATTTTTGCATTGAGTAACTGTTATGTTTGTTATAATATTACGTTCAATGTCACTGTCTCTGTGCACACTGTTATGGATTCATTCATACAGGCAGACCAAGTATGGTACACAGGGGCTCAGCATTTAGAATTGCCAGCCAAGCATAGGACTAGATAGCCAAAGACAACTGGAGGATTGTATAGTCAGCCTAAAGACAGAATAGTACACTTCTGTCCTCTGTCAGCACAAAATCTTCTTTCCTTGTTGGGAGAATGAGAACTGCATGTAGGCATTGTGCTATTCCTGTATTTTTTGGAGGTGGAGTTGAGTCCTTTCCTGTCCTTGTCTGGAGACCAGAGAAAGAGCCTGCACGTGGAGCAACCAGTATATAATGATGGACCTACTGCCAATACACTTTGAAGCTGTCGGGCGGAAGATTATGTCATCCGTCCAGAAAATCATTTCAGTGTGGTGACGAAAGATGGCAGACTGCATAGATCAAGATCCCACCTTGATAGAGTCTGTCATAAGCTTCCCGTCTGTAACCGCTGTAGCAGATATAGCGCTTGTCCACCTCTCGAACCCTCCGGTACCACTCTTGAGACCAGGTGAAAGTACAATAATATTTTATTTCTCTATTGTACAGTGCACAAAGCACTCCACACACCACACTCATATATTCAATAAACTCTTCAATAAACACAATCCTCCGCTCCCAGACACTTCGCCCTCCTACCTCCCAGCTCAGCTCAAATGTCTGGGCTTACCCATAGTCCTTTTATAGCCCCTGACCCGGAAGTGGTTCTAAGCACAACCCACAAGTCCATTTCCTTCCGGGTCAGGGCAAACAGTCCTCTTCTTCATCCCGGGAGCACGTCGCTTCCTCCAGTCACGTGACTGACACGCACTCCCGGGTTATAGGGCATGCAAGAGCCCACTAGCCCCCCTACAGCGACTCCTGGCGGCCCCCCAAGGTATCCAGCAGGGCTGTGTCACAACACTACAAAGTCCATGAGGCCCTGCTGGAACTCGGGGCACGAATATGTTGTCCGGAGGGCTCCTCCTAGCGGCCTGGGGGTGGCGACCGGAGTCCATAGCCGGTCGTCCATCACACCGCGTAAAATCTTCAGTAAAGAAAGCTAAAGTATATCTTTTTTTCTCTCATGTGATTTTTGTACCACTGTATTCACTATGGGAGGGATATCGCCTTTTATATCATATTTCTATATTTTTCGGTTACTTAACAGGCCGCAATTTCAAAAGAACACATTTCCGGAGAGCTAATGCCTCCAAAGGAAACAGTAACACCCGAATTTCAGCTTCAATAAAATAAGTTTTGCTCATTACCTTAAAAAGTAATCTGACCATGTAACACACATTACTTTAAGCATGTTACCCCTAACAGTGGTTACTAGACTAGTCTAGTCTGTAATTAACGTGGACCTCCAAGTTCTTGAAGCATTGCACCACCTCCACTCCCTGCACAGTGACCAGGCACAGAGGTTCTTTAGGAAAGTGAAAGTCAATAAACAGATTTCTTGGTTTTGATGATATGAAGTTGCAGAGAATTCTCTGTGCCAACAAAGATGATCTGGTGTTATATTTATAGTCTGAGGTATACCGGGTGAAAAGAGACTGGGGACAACACTGTTCCTTGCGTTGCTCCAGTGCTGCTTGCATCCTCATCAGAGACATTGCCCTCAAGCTTCAGAAACTGAGGTCTGTCGGACACATAATCCATTTTTCAGAACTGGCTATATCGGAATACAAATTTGAAGGTGTACATCGCAGTCAAATAAACACATAAGCAACATTTCCCATTGCTTTCTTTTTCTCACTTATACTGCATTTCAAAAAATCAGTAAAACATAAAGTATCATACATTTTTCAAATAAAAGACAAAATATGACTGTTCTTAAATTTCAAATAAAAACCCCATACTTTAGCAAAATTCATGCCACACTCCTCTGTCTAATTGCGGGACTGTGAAGCGGAACACTTCCATGTTTGTAGCGGTTTGAGTTCAAATTTCACTCTAATCACTGTCTGCGCAGAGCTCACATATGTCCCTATTGATTTTTTTGGTCCAACGTTTCATGCGTTCTTTCAGATTGGTCAACCCGCTACTAAAAATTGGCCCAACCTTTCAATGAGTGTGGCTTCTGATTGAGTGGCTAAGTTTCAATTCGTGCATTACATCTGAAGCTGCTGGATACGGGCATTGTCTTTATTATCTCCCAAGTTCTCAGGTTAGATTAAAGGTGGCCAGGAAACTGAAGTATGGATTATAATTGCTGACAATTGCTGATGAGTTTCATTCTCTTGATTACACTTTATTTAAAATATACACAGAGGAACTCATAAGTAATGCTTTGTTATCTGTACAGAGAGACCTAATAGGGATCCACCAGTATATCTGTCTAATGGAAAAGCTGAACAGTGAAGGAGAGTTTAATATGTAATGTAAGTCAGTGGGAATTTTATGATGCCTTTGATTGCTAAAGATGCATTATTGTGGTGGGCAATAATCAAACCTCTATTCTATAGATAGGTGATATTCTAGACAGGAAGAATGGATCCTTTTAAGCACATGTTTTTTATTCTGCAATTTTAATTTCTGAAATATAATACAGTTTTACACACAAGATTGTTGAAAGGAAATCGTTTACTTTACAGGTGTCTTTCAAGAAATCAGATAAGCACTATTGCTATTGGTGTGTTAATTTGAACTTGTAGAGAGCTCGGATTTCCTATGTATTTTTAGATAAAAAGATATAAATACTTTTTGGCATCAGTTATGGACCTCTCTATTATTAGTCCACTGTGTTTCCATTGTGAAGGAAAATTCAGTCATTGAGTATTTGTAACGAAATTCGCTTTCGTCTTGTAACGACTGACAGCCCGTACTTTACGCTGTGCCATTTAACTTTCTGGACTTTCAGAGTCATCGTTTTTTAAGCGATGGTACATGCCTTGCTAACAACAAGTTCCCTTCGATATGTCTCGAGTTCGCAGTTTTGATTTCTCTGCTATTCCTTCTAAAAAAAGTGGGAATTTTGTGAAGGCAGGAAGCACACTTGTCAAGGATCTTCTGTAAGTGCAGAAGGCTGGCTGAGTCTTCACGGTTCTCACCACTCTAATAAAAACGGCTGCGCCACAGGTCGCAGAAGAAATTTACTGAGAAGTGGAATTGTGTGTGAGATGGCAGAAACTGTTCCAGAAGCTCCCGCTGTCCCACCAGCAAAGGTGCCGAAAAAAAGAGCGAGCTCGAAGCCTAAAAAGAAGTCTGGCCCAAGCGTGTCCGATTTAATCGTAAAGGCTGTGTCTGCCTCAAAAGAGCGCCACGGACTCTCTTTGGCCGGGCTGAAAAAGGCGCTTGCGGCTAGTGGCTATGATGTGGAGAAGAATAACGCCCGTGTGAAACTGTCCGTGAAAAGCCTTGTGAGCAAAGGATCTCTCGTGCAGACGAAAGGTACCGGCGCCTCCGGATCCTTTAAGATCAATAAGAAGCAGGCAGTGGCCAAGGAAAAATCTGTAAAGAAAAAGGCGACCCCGAAGAAAAAACCAGCGGCGAAGAAGCCCGCGGCTGCTAAGAAGGTGAAGAAGCCAGCAGCAAAGAAACCCGCAGCAGCTAAAAAGGCGGCTAAGAAGCCTGCCGCAGCCAAGAAAGCCGCCAAGAGTCCCAAGAAAGCGAAGCCAGCTGCAAAGCCCAAAAAGGCAACAAAAAGTCCAAAAAAGCCTAAGGCAGCCAAGCCTAAAGTGGCCAAACCTAAAACTGTAAAGAAGGCGGCACCGAAAAAGAAGTAATTTGTTAGCATAACCTGAAATTTTATATAAACGGCTCTTTTCAGAGCCACCCATATCCTCGCAGAGGGTGAAATCTATTGTGTCCTGTTACAATGTCAGAAATGCGAGTGCTTGAGTTAAAACCGACTGCTGTCACTGTCCTGCTCCACTGACAGATTGAGATCATTCCTCCCCCAAACTATGCGACTCTTCATTTCCACCCGGGGGGGGGTAAACGGTAACATACAAAGTTGTCTGTTTTTTACCTACCAATCTAATTTAATATTGTTTATTGTATCAGTATGCTGCTGCTGAAGAATATTAATCCCAATGGGAAATTCAAAGTATCTAATTGAATTGACAATTTGTCTGTGCCGGGCAATGACAGAGGAAACAATCGAGCTGCAATAGAATAGTTGTGTACTGTACAAGTGGTGTCCTTTGGCAGGGCGGCTGCATTAAACCGCCCAGTGTGACTAGCAGAAATAAAACCGCTTTTGGCAAAGTTAGCGTGTAAGGCGCGCTTACGGGCCGTGTTACATAGACTATTCTGGACATTACGGTGCTATACGCACTGGGCAGGTGGGACATGTGGATGTATGAACTTGTGACTTATGCAGAAGTTTACAATATTATGTGGAGGAGTTACCCAGAGTACAGAAAGGATTCAAATCTCTTGAAAGAAACTTTGGTGGCTCTGAAAAGAGCCTTTTGGTACGTACACGAAAAAATCCCTTGTCTTTAAGCGCGTTCTCCACGAATGCGGCGAGCCAGCTGGATATCCTTGGGCATGATTGTCACTCTCTTGGCGTGGATGGCGCACAGGTTGGTGTCTTCGAACAGACCTACCAAATAAGCCTCACTGGACTCCTGCAGAGCCATGACGGCGGAGCTCTGGAAACGCAGATCGGTCTTGAAATCCTGGGCGATTTCCCTCACCAGTCGCTGAAAAGGCAGCTTGCGAATAAGCAGCTCAGTGGATTTCTGGTAACGACGGATCTCTCGCAGAGCTACTGTGCCGGGCCTGTAACGGTGAGGCTTCTTCACTCCTCCGGTAGCAGGGGCGCTCTTACGAGCGGCTTTAGTGGCGAGCTGTTTGCGTGGGGCTTTGCCGCCGGTAGATTTGCGAGCCGTTTGCTTTGTTCTTGCCATTTTGCCAATTCACCACAATGTGAACACTATAGTAAACTAAGTGTATAAATTTAACGAGCTACGAATGAGAGAAAGCGCCGCACGAGGCTCTTTATATTGAGGTCCCAGTCGTTTCTAATTGGATGAAAGGAGAGGGGGGCGGGTACGCGTCGAGGTTCTACTTTAATGTCTCCTTTCGATTGCTCATTTTAAAAGCTCGGCGCGAATTTTGAACTCTATACCTTAGTCCTCCCCGTCTAACGGCTGCTTCCATCAACTGTTCACAGAATTAGGTTCAAAAAGCATTTGTTCTCCATTATTACAGTGTTATTTTTCCTGTAACCGCACTTATGGTACACCGGATCAGACTTATATATTTTATTACGGTAGAGAGACAGAGAAAGGGAACAAATCTAAATATCTCACTTTATGTTAGATTATCAACGATTTTTTAATCTAAATTTAGGAAAGACCTATGGAAAGGAAAGTGGAAAAGATTTAGAAATACACAACATTTACAGCATTTTTACTGTAGTGCTACGGCCTGAAATACAAATCAATTGAATATATGTTTTAAATGATAGGAACAATCATTTTCAGTTTTTTTTTATCATTCCTGAAAAACCTCATAACAAGCATGACAACAAAAGAAACTTTTTACAACTTAAATTTCAATCAGAGGATGAACATTCATCCATCTTTATGACCCTCCTATCCCAGCAGCCATCAGGCAGGAGCAATACCTGGATAGAGTACAGGAGTGCCAGTCCATCACCAGGCAAATACACACACACACACACTAGAAGCAATTGCATGTCTTTGGAAACTGGCACAGCTGCAAGAAATCCACACAGGCATGGCGAGAACATGCAAAGTCCAAGCAGGGAGCACCTGGGATGTGAGTCTCAGTCTCTTTGTTGCTAAGCAGCAGCACCACCACTGTGCCATCCCAAGGGAAAAACAACTCTGAGGGCAAAGTGGCCAGTTCTTGCTGACTTACACCTCCATGCTCATGGGTGGGTTCAAAACCTATCTAGATGGGTACTATCTGAGTGGAGTTGTGGATTTGTTTGCTGGGTGTTCCCCATCCACATGAAAAACTCATAAAATTTTAGGTTCATTGACAACTACAAACTGGATAAACTCACACACCCTCCTATGGTTTGTCCCTTGTGTATCATAACATTGAATGCCCAGCCGAAGGTAAGCACATTGAACATGAACCTTTATTGAATGCCACTCCTGCAAACATAAATAGCCAGCAGAACATAAATCTCTTCTTACCACTCTTGCTTAGCCTCAACCCCCTTTACATACAACTGGTAAAAATATCACTATATAACATCTCCTCGCCTTTCTTCAAAATAATTCGTAGGTACAATTTCAACATTCAATGACTAACGCAGCGTTTCTCAACCTTTAAGTATTTGCGACCCGAGTGTTCATAACAGTTTAAATCGCGCCCCCCTAACATTTTTTTGAAACCCAAATAAAATGTATTCCTATATTTTTTGCTGCCAATACACCTGCTACAAGTTTAACATTTCTCTACGAATAGCGAAATTACTCCACATATAGATAGATAGATAGATAGATAGATAGATAGATAGATAGATAGATAGATAGATACTTTATTAATCCCAATGGGAAATTCACAATGGCAACATTCGCGCCCCCCTTTTTTGTTACTTCGGGCGGCGCGCCCCACATTTTGAGAACCGCTGGACTAACGGATAGAATTCCACAGGCTAGTATATGCTTCCTTTCAATTAACTCTTAATGTAGTTTTCTCCTGCTGGAAGAAAAAATAAATTTGGCATAATAACAATATTATATGTTTGCAAAACATAGAATGACATTTTCCAAAACTGTCACACTTGCAAACAGTCCATTTGTTTTCTGCTTCTTCTTTTTTCTTTTTCCAAGTTTAGGCTGACAACTTGTTTGCTGAATTCTACCAGACCTCGTAATTGTCTGATCTATATTCTCACTTGGAATAGATGGCGCAGACTCTGTTGGAGCTGTAGTGTATTGTTCAGTGGTGGGCTGTTCTGAGAGCTCACAGTGCCGTCTAATGTAGGTGGAAATTCTGCCGCTGAGTGGGGTTTGGGTGCTGCCTGGAGGTGATGCCGGTTTCTTCAAAGTCTTTCTCTACGATCACTTTCAACAATATGTGATCTAGGTGTGACATTTCCACGCACAGCAACTGCAGGATTGGCCCAAGAGTTCCAGTGGTCTAGTATGGTGAAGACTATGTCACCTGGACACAAGTTTGCCAAGGTCCTTACCCCATGACCCCAGTTGTAGTAATAGACCTGTTTTGTTTCTTCTGCCTCAGGTTTCTGCCTGATGTTCTTTTGATTTCACCATTTGGATTGAAGATTTTTCTCCAGGATGGGTAGAGTTGTTATAATCTTTCTCCCCATGAGTAACTCAGCTGGACTGGCCCCAGTAGTGGCACATTCTGGCAACCTATAGCACATAAGTGTGAGCAGAGAGTAGATAGATAGATAGATAGATAGATAGATAGATAGATAGATTTACATCATTTAGCAGACGCTCTTATCCAGAGCGACTTACAGCAGTGTTTGTTAGTTTTTTTCGCATACCCCTTGGGGTCAGAGCGCAGGGTCAGCCATTGTACAGCGCCCCCTGGAGCAATTACAGGTTAAGGGCCCTTGCTCAAGGGCCCAGCAGAGTAGGATCTCTTTTGGCACTGACGGGGATTCGAACCGGCAACCTTCGGGATACCAGCGCAGATCCTTAGCCTCAGAGCCACCACTCTGCCGATAGATAGATAGATAGATAGATAGATAGATAGATAGATAGATAGATAGATACTTTATTAATCCCAATGGGAAATTCACAAGTAGTCCTGCTTAAGGATCCTTTTTGCAGTTTGCAGTGCCCTTCTCAACTGTAATGATTCAACGTAGTATGCTTGAAGTCCCACTATCTCGCCAGTTCTTTAAACTCAGCACAGGAGAACTGGGGACCATTGTCACTAATAGCCTCTTCTGGGATGCCAAGCATGACAAAAATTGCTTTCAGCTTCAGGACAATTTGTTTGCTTATGGTTGAGAGAACATGTTGAGAGAACAAAATAATTATGTTCACCGAAGTTTACAGCGATTTTCTTCCATGGCCAGTCAAGGAATGGTGTAGATATTAAAGGCTCTCTTTTCTGCACCCTTTTCAGTTCACAACACGACTGATGTGACTTAACTTTGCTGTGTATGTCCAAAGATATCCCTGGCCACCATCCTTATAACAGACTGGTGAAAACTGTGAAGATTCAACTGCTACACACAGAGAGAATTGACAAGTGTGCTCTCCGCCTCCACAAAATCCCCATTTTTAGAACAAAAAAAATTGGAGAAATGAAAACTGTGAATTCGAGACTTATTGAAGTAAACACATTATAAACGTGACATGTGCCAGCACTTAAAAAGAAGGAGCTACTGAATGGACAGAAAGAGAGAATTGGCACCGCGTAAAGGACAGGCTGTCTTGACAAAGCAAACGTGAAAGTTTCAAATACTCAGTCACTGCACCCATGGCACATTAGCAATAGAAGCCCGTAAGTGATGCTGAAAGGAGTTTATATCTTTTATTTAAAAATAGATAATCCGAGATCTCTGTAAATTCAGATTAACACACCAATAGGAATACTATTTCTGATAGGTTTTCTTCAGACACTTGAGAAGGAAACAACTTCCTTTCAAAACTGTTAAACTGCATTGTACTTCCAACGTTAAAATTACTCAAGCAACAGATTTTTACATTAAAAGGATCCATTCTACTTAAAATACTTAACTATATAACAGGTCTAATTATTGCGAACAATAAAAATTTATCCTTACTACTGAACGGCATTTCAAACTGCACAATAACTTACATAATATTGTATATCAAACTATCCATCCATTTTCAGCTTATCTGATAGATAGGGTATTTCTATCTACTGTACCAATCTGGTATAGGTTTAAGTCTAATGATTCTCATTCTTTTGATTTGCGAACAAATCCTTACAAGTTACACAATTCCCATGTACTAGTGAATCCATAATGTAATTTTAATTATATATTAAATGTGCTGTTTTATGTACTGAAACAGGGCAACGGCATATGAATTGTCATGTCATATATAATGAACTAGAAATTTAAACCAAAATCAATTGTACTTTTAATATAAATGAACAATTCTATACACAATATACAAATTAAAATTACATACTTGTGATGTGATCAGACATAACCCACCCATACTCAATACAAATACAAAGAATCGATTCACTTAAACGGGGTGTTCAAAAGAATCAGTTCAATAAATGGAATCAAAATCCCCACCATTACAAAGCACAACGGAAAATTGACAAGAATTATTTCAAACTAGACTGCTGATCAAGTTTCTAAAGCTAAATTAGACCATGTAGATCAATGTTTTACACAAATGAAAAAATACAGTTACTGATCAAGCCTGTAAAGAGTATGGGAAGAGTAAGGGATAATTTCTAATGATTAGGATGCACAGTATGCCTAAAGTTGCCATTCGATCAGGACGCATTACCACAATGGAAAAAGGCTCCAGTCTGAATATATGGGTGGCTCTGAAAAGAGCCGTTGGGGTTAGTAATCGTATTTTCTCAGCTTACTTGCTCTTAGCTGCTTTCTCAGTTTTCTTGGGCAAAAGCACGGCCTGAATGTTGGGTAGTACACCACCTTGCGCGATGGTCACACCACCCAACAACTTGTTAAGCTCCTCGTCGTTACGTACAGCCAGCTGCAAATGGCGAGGGATGATTCTGGTCTTCTTGTTGTCGCGGGCAGCATTGCCGGCTAACTCGAGAATTTCAGCGGTCAGGTACTCGAGCACAGCAGCCAAGTACACTGGAGCACCGGCGCCCACTCGCTCAGCATAGTTGCCTTTCCTCAAAAGCCTGTGAACACGGCCAACAGGGAACTGCAAACCAGCTCGGGAAGAGCGAGTCTTAGCCTTGGCGCGTGCCTTGCCTCCGGTCTTTCCTCTCCCAGACATGTTGATGCTAACACACAGAGCTTTAAGAATAAATGCGCCAAGCGCCTGGCGTGTCGCTTTTATAAGCACTTCCTTCAAGCGCGACGAGCAACACGAACTGACTGCTGATTTGCATGTGCAGCTACGTCACTCGACTAGCGGAGCGTGCAAAGAATGAACCCTATTGAGCGACATTTCAAATTAAAAAATTAGGCTCCGAACAAAAAGAACAACGTTCCCTGATTATTGTTCTGATAGTTCCTGTGTACTGCATTTATACGTACACGTATTTATTTATTTTAGCACATTACGTCTCTCTTCCTTTATTTCATTGCACTGACTAATTTGATGATTGTGCACTGCTTCGCCAAACACGTTTGTTGTTTAGAAAGATTTGTTGTTAAAGCTACAATAGGAAAAAAAATAACTTCTTCAGGACAAAAGAAGGAATATGCATTCTGCGTCATCTGCATTTGCTCTCTTGTAGCCCCCCACATTTTTCGTGATCTCTCGCGATAAGGGGCGCTCCATACAGAAAGAAGTCGTCTCTTTAACAAAGTACAATACAAACCGACAAAGTAGGACCCTTATATTTTAGTAAATGACTTCAGTCTATTGCATTCTTAAGGACAAACGCGTTGTTTCAGAGGACCGGAATCGCCTTGGGGTATGGATTACCGAACTACTGCTTTCTCCTCACCTCCATCCCTGCGAATGTTATGTTTGGAGGTTGCCTAGCTGTTTCTTCTTTAATTAATTGATGATCTGTATTATTTTATTCGCCACGACATTCATAACTTGAAAGTATGTAAAAATACTGGCTGGAGTTAGCGAAAAGAAAAAGTGGCTTGCATTTTGAAATTAGACAGTCCAGTGCAAAAGAGCATGCGCGAATGGTACTCCAATGTAAGAAGGATGACGTCTACTCGCTTGTCATTGGTGGTCACACCTGACGCTGTAGAACTTGATATTTGCATGAGAGGCTTTAAAAAGAGGAGCACGGAGACACAACACTTGGTTTTTCATTGATAAGCTGTACAACGATGCCTGAACCGAAAACTGCTCCCGCTCCCAAGAAAGGCTCTAAGAAAGCCGTCTCTAAGAGCCAGGCGAAAGGAGGAAAGAAACGCAGAAAGTCCAGAAGGGAAAGCTATGCCATCTACGTGTACAAGGTACTAAAGCAGGTTCATCCCGATACTGGCATTTCTTCGAAGGCGATGGGAATCATGAATTCTTTTGTGAATGACATCTTCGAGCGTATCGCCGGTGAGGCTTCTCGCCTTGCTCACTACAACAAGCGGTCAACCATCTCTTCCCGGGAGATCCAGACTGCTGTGAGGCTGTTATTACCAGGAGAATTGGCAAAGCATGCCGTGTCTGAGGGTACCAAAGCAGTCACCAAGTACACCAGCTCCAAATAAACTACAGAACTCCTGCTTCAAACCAACGGCTCTTTTCAGAGCCACCCATCTAATCTAAAAAAGAGCTGTTAGACATTTTAATATTTGATAAACACTTCCCAAATTCGCGGTTGTGTAGCTTGTTGCCTTTTCTTAGTGTTTATATTACATGGGCGTTACAGAAACCAGCTCCTCCGCACTGGGGTAGACTGCTTGTGTGGGTCTATACGTGTGATTTAGTACAGAACCACAGCGTCACAGGTACGTAGAAAATGTTACGCAGCATTGCGTTCTGCTATATAGTAGGGATCCCTACGTTTTTTAAATGTGCTGACAAGCATTTAAGATCTTGCCAGAACTACACGGGCCGCTTTCGTCAATGGAGCAAGTTGTAATAAGGCTGAACGATAGAATTATTCACTAGTGCGGGTTTCAGTCGATGTTAACTATCCGAATGGAGCGCTTTATTAGGACAAAATTCTGGCTGGGGGAGATAATAGAAAGGAAGGCTCTCAAAGGATAAGATGTGGGCGGCTCTGAAAAGAGCCTTTGGGTTTTTTAACTCATGAAACTTTCGTTTAACCTCCGAAACCATACAGAGTACGACCCTGTCTCTTCAAAGCGTATACGACATCCATGGCAGTCACGGTCTTTCTTTTTGCGTGTTCGGTGTAAGTAACCGCATCACGGATAACATTCTCCAAGAAAACTTTGAGCACTCCGCGGGTCTCTTCGTAGATCAAGCCGGAAATTCGCTTCACTCCACCACGACGAGCAAGGCGACGAATAGCAGGCTTTGTAATACCCTGGATGTTATCACGAAGAACTTTACGATGGCGTTTCGCACCACCTTTTCCCAGACCCTTTCCGCCTTTACCACGTCCAGACATGTTTATTCTTCTTCGCAATTAAACGAATGTTCGGACGATTGCGAAGCCCTTGCATTATATGAATGCAAGGACGACCTGATTGAGCACAGAAAAGGAAATGCCTGCGCGGGCTTTTTGGAAATCGTGTATTGAATTCGCGGTTCAGGATCCGCGCTCAAATCCCAAGAACAAAGCAGATAATCCGCCACGTGGAATTTACTATGGCTGAGCCTTAAGGAACGCGCTAAATTAATAACATTTACGATTTCTTGAAACTTACGTATTTTTGTCTACTTTACACACCGTGTGAATGGTAACTTGTGCTGCTCTAGTAGTTCGGGCACCAAGCTTTCGAGGAGGTTTGAATTGTGGACTATTGTATTCTTTGTCCTCTTTAGTCAGAAAATGACTAATAAAAACGTCTTAAAGCATATTCTATTAAATTCCCAACTTTTCCACATGCCCCTTTAAATAACAAGAATAAACATAGTCATATGTAAATTCATTTTCAATACAATCAGGTATTTTTATTGTGCTGATACTGGATTTCTTCATGAATATACAGAACTGGACTGATTTCCTAAGTTAAAACAGCTTCCAACTACAACAAACGCATTTTCCATTTACTTTGTCTTTTTTTGCTTAAAAATATTCTTCCATCCATCCATTATCCAACCCGCTATATCCTAACTACAGGGTCACGGGGGTCTGCTGGAGCCAATCCCAGCCAACACAGGGTGCAAGGCAGGAAACAAACCCTGAGCAGGGCGCCAGCCCACCACAGGACACACACACCCACAACCACACCCTAGAGACAATTTAGGATCGCCAATGCACCTAACCTGCATGTCTTTGGACTGTGGGAGGAAACCGGAGCGCCCGGAGGAACCCTATGCAGACACGGGGAGAACATGCAAACTCCACACAGGGAGGACCCGGGAAGCAAACCACAGGTCTCCTAACTTCGAGGCAGCAGCACTTGCGCTACCATGCCGCCCTATTCTTACATAAATTCTTAAATATTCTAAATGTTTTTTTTTTATCGACTGCTCATCACATTACCATCCTCCTATACACTTACTTTTAGTCAGCCATTCTCCAACACGTTATATACTAACACAGGGTCACAGGAGTCTGCTGGAGCCAATCCCAGCCAGCACAGGGTGCAAGGCAGGGTGCCAGCCCACCGCAGGACACACACACACACCAAGCACACACTAGGGACAATTTAGGATCGCCAATGCACCTAACCTGCACGTCTTTGGACTGTGGGAGTAAACCGGAGCACCAGGTCTCCTTACTGCAGGGGTGTTGAACTCTGGGTCTGGAGGGCCGCAGTGGCAACAGGTTTTCATTCTAACCCTTTTCCTAATCAGTGAGTAGTTTTCACTGCTAATTAACTCCTTTTCCCTTCATTTCAATAGCCCTGTTTTTAAAGATTCGGTCCTCTGAATTGATTTGTTTCTTCATTAAATGGCAGCCAAACAGAAATGAGACGTGAAACGAGCCAACAGATGACCAGCTAAACTGGGATTTCAAACTCCAACCAATTTCACTCCAACCAGTCTCTTAATGAGAAGCTGATTCTTGCTGTTAATTAAGCCCGTTATTTAATTCAATGGCTTGTTGCTGCTCTCATTCTGCCACAGCAGACATTTCCAAATCTGGTGATTTTTCTGTTTTTTCTGTCATATGGTGGCTTGTTTGATGTCTCATTATTGTTTGGCAACTAATTAAGAAAAAAGAGACAATTAAGGGGCCTGAGTCAAGTTAATTAAAACTAAAGCAAAAGGAGTTAATTAGCAGTAAAAAAACAGCTCACTAATGAAGAAGATGGTTAGAGTGAAAACATGCAGCCACTGTGGCCCTCGAGGACCGGAGTTCGACACCTGTGCCTTATTGCGAGGCAGCAGCGCTACCACTGCGCCACCATGCTGCCCTCACTTTTAGTCAAGGAGACAAAATAAAGACATCCATCCATCCATCCATAAAAAGTTTGTTCCTGCCTGCCTCTCTACCAAGGCTAGTGGCATAAGTTTCTGGATAAAATGTAGCTGGTTCTGATACCATTAGATTCCTACCTGGACTTTACTGAAAAAAAAGAATAAACAGGAAGTTGCAATAGCAATAAAAGAAGAAAAGCAAAGAATGAATAAATTCCATTTTAACAGTTATACCTGCTTTCACCCCACAGATTTTACCTTTTAAGTCAGCTCAGCTTATTTTTATACATAACTCGTCACCAAGTAGAGGACCGGAGCGCACGCAGAAATTTACAGGTATAATGCATCAGCCATAAATTGTGAAACCTTTCACTGTGTACACACAAGTCATCAAGTAATGATTAACAAGCAGACATTTCAGTTTGATTAGCAGCAGAGTTGCCAGATCCTTGAAAATTTTATAGCGCAAAAACAAATTAAAAATAATGCAGCTGCAACAAATAGCCCAATACCTGACATAGCCAAAGTGCTACACTGGAAAGCTGGTGGTGGTGTCTATAGCAAAGGATTAGCTGCATACCATCAAAGCCTGGGAGGGATCCCCCCTGTCTTCAAAGATTTTATAAATTTTCATATATAAGTGAAAGTAGCAGAAAAAAAGGAGTTACAGATGGATGAGGAGAGGGGTTGAAAAATAGTCCAAAATGCTGCATTGAATTTTAAAAAGTAGCTCAAAAAAGGCAACCCATGACAGTCCATTTTTTCTCACGGGCACCGAACAAAAATAGCTAATCAAGAGTTCAAACCAGGGACTGATTAGCATCACAGCCATGAAAAGATAAAATCCAATTTAACTGAGGTAGGGCCAGGTGACAAAGGGGAATATTGTTCCCTCACAGTGAGAAGACTGAGGTTTGTGACTCCAGGCCACCCTGCAAAGAGTTTGCATGTTCTCCCCGTGTCTGCAAGGGGATCCTTTATGTGCTCCAGTTTCCCCCCACAGTCCAAAGATATACAGTGAGTGAACTGGTAAACCTAAAACTGGTTGTAGTGTGTGTGGCCTTCACAAACAGGGTTTGTTCTTGCACCCTGTGCTAGCTGGAATAGGCTCCAATCCTCCTTACGACCCTGGTTTGAATTAAGCAGGCCATTCTATTAAAATGTATTTTATAATAAATTTGTTATGGTGACATTGATGCTGTGTCGTGATATTAATGTAAATATAGACTGACCTACACCAATTAATAAAAGCCACTTAAACACTATTATCATTTGAAACCAAATGCTTATACCCATTAAAATACTTTGCATCGGTATAGGAAATACTGATTTATTTATGCTGACTTATCAATATCGATTTTAAAAATAACAGTATCGCCTATCACTATATAAACACAGTTTAACACGCTAACTTTCTGTGAATAGTCGACGGATGCAGCCGTTACGGTGGGCGCACCAAAACAAAAGCAGCGTTCAAATTGATTGCCGCTCTTTCAAGCTGACCAATCGAAACAAGTCTTCTAAACCGAGCGTAACATGCGTACCGTCCCCCTTTCCTTAAACCCAATCAGAAAGCAATGGGACCTCAATATAAGGCCCCCTCTTGCGGCTTTTTCACCATTCATTTATTTGATTTTATCAAATCAAAGGCAATCAAATCAAATCTACTGGTGGCAAAGCTCCCCGAAAACAGCTCGCCACTAAAGCAGCTCGTAAGAGCGCCCCTGCTACCGGAGGAGTAAAGAAGCCTCACCGTTACAGGCCTGGCACAGTAGCTCTGCGAGAGATCCGTCGCTACCAGAAGTCCACTGAACTGCTTATCCGCAAGCTGCCTTTTCAGCGACTGGTGAGGGAAATCGCCCAGGATTTCAAGACCGATCTGCGTTTCCAGAGCTCCGCCGTCATGGCTCTGCAGGAGTCCAGTGAGGCTTATTTGGTCGGTCTGTTCGAAGACACCAACCTGTGCGCCATCCACGCCAAGAGAGTGACAATTATGCCCAAGGACATCCAGCTGGCTCGCCGCATTCGTGGAGAACGTGCTTAAAGACAGGATTTTTTCGTGTACGTACCAAAAGGCTCTTTTTAGAGCCACCAACTTTTCTTTCAAGAGATTAAATCCTTTGTACCAAACTCATCAACCTGCAGTTATAAACCCCCCCCCCCCATTGCGCCTTTAATGTCCAAGACTGTCGTTGGAAAACCCCTGAACGTGTCTCCAATGCGGGGGCACAAATAAAATCGGCGCTAAAACACAACGCAGATTAGTAGCGTATGCACGAGAGAGCACTTTATTCAGCTCCTAGAATATCAGTGGTACCCAAACTTCCATGAGGAGTGTCCCGAAGTGATCCTCCAGGGAACTTAACGAATACCCGGTAAAGTTTCGAAAATTAAGTGTTTATTGTATCGGTCTGTTAAAGCAGAGGATAGAGGGACAAAATACGTGGAAGTTCCATACGGACTACATTCAACTCAAGCTGGACTGGAATCTCATGGAGGACCGAGGCAATGCCTCTCACACTCCATCTGCTTTTTAATCGGAGATTGTTAACTTGTCTCATAATAATCAGTTTTGGCTGTTTTGGTTAGGGGTTGTGAGCTCCTGTTGCTGAATTTTAGGATGGTTTAGGTGTCCAGTATTGCCTTTGAATAACTCAAGCGCTCGCACTTCAGCCATTTCAAAAGGACATAACAGATTCGCCCTTAGTGAGAATTTGGGTGGCTCTGAAAAGAGCCGTTTATACAAATTTCAGGTTACGAAAACCAGTTACTTCTTTTTCGGTGCCGCCTTCTTTACGGTTTTAGGTTTAGCCACTTTAGGCTTGGCTGCCTTAGGCTTCTTCGGACTCTTTGTTGCCTTTTTGGGCTTCGCGGCCGGTTTCGCCTTTTTGGGACTCTTGGTGGCTTTCTTGGCTGCAGCAGGCTTCTTAGCGGTCTTCTTGGCTGCTGCGGGTTTCTTACCTGCCGGCTTTTTCACTTTCTTTGCAGCTGCGGGCTTTCTCGCTGCTGGTTTCTTCTTTGGAGCCGCCTTTTTCTTTGCGGGTTTCTCCTTGGTCTCTGCCTGCTTCTTGTTGATTTTAAAAGATCCAGAGGCGCCGGTACCTTTTGTCTGCACGAGAGAGCCTTTACTCACAAGGCTCTTCACGGATAGTTTAACGCGGGCGTTGTTCTTCTCCACATCATAGCCGCCAGCTGTCAGTGCCTTTTTAAGCCCAGCCAAAGAGAGCCCATGACGCTCCTTTGAAGCCGACACAGCCTTCACGATCAAATCGGACACGCTAGGGCCGGTCTTCTTCTTCGGCTTCAAGCTCGCTTTCTTCTTTGGCGACTTGGCCGGAGGAGCGGCGGGAGCTTCTGGCGCGGTTTCAACCATTTCTCTCACACTTCGAATTCTCAGAAGATGTCTTTAGCTCGCCGCGGCTCAGCCCCTCATATTAGACTGGTGAGAACCGTGTGGACTCAACCCGCCTGTTACATGCGCAAAGAGACCTGACAAGTGTGCTTTCTGCCTTCACAAAATTACTTTTTTAGAAGGAATAAATTGAAAAATTAAAACTGCCAACTCCAAAAACATCAAAGGAGAGAGATAGTTAGCGGGACATTTGCCATATCTTAAAATGAAGGTGCAGCTGAATGGACAGAAAAATGAAATGACACTCCATTAAGTGTCGGGCTCCTACTTAATACGAGACATACGCCAATTTCGTTACAATTATTCAATGACTGCACTTTCTTTAACAATAGAAACGCGTTGGACTAATTTCAGAGAGGTCCATAACCGATGCCAAAAAGTGTTTATATAATTTTTCCAAAAATTTACTGAAAATCCAAGCTCTGTACAAGTTCAAAGTAACACATCCACATGAGTTTGGGTTACCTTGGAAGTCAACATCCAGTGCGTGTCTTATGATTTAGAAATGCAACTTGCCTAATAAGCAGTTTGTCATTAGGAGAATATAGTTCGTTTTACTAAGATATCACACACAAATATAACAAATATCTACTTTTTGCATGTGACAAAATGCATCTTTAGCACTGAAAGACATTTTGAAATTCCAGAGACTTACTGGGTATCAAGCCCTGTTTCCATTATTATTTTTTCTGATAGATAGATAGATAGATAGATAGATAGATAGATAGATAGATAGATAGATAGATAGATAGATAGATAGATAGATAGATAGATTATTATTAGGTCATTCTGTGGCTATAGATTGTCAGGCACTGTATACTTTTTAGTTGAAGCAATACTAATAATAATAATCCTTTACATTTATACAGCGCTTTTCTCTCTACTCACAGCGCTTTACATACGGATTGGGGAGCCTGTTCAACCATCACTAATGTGCAATATCCACCTGGATGATGCCATGGCAGTCATTTTGCATCCGTACACTATCCACACATGAGCTATTAGGTGGTGATATGGTGAGAGATAGTTAGCCAATTAGCAACAGTGCATGATTAGGGGGCCAGAATGACTTGGCGGTGGTAGAGAATTTAGGGAAACCCTATGTAGATTATTTTTAATAGCTGGATGTCCTTGGGCATTATGGTCACTCGCTTGTTGTGAATGGCACGCAGTTGGAGCCTTCAAACAGACCAGCCTCAGTGGCATCCAGCAGTTCCATGACAACGGAGTTCTGGAAATGGAGATTAGTCTTGAAATCCTGCTTGATTTCTCTCACCCGTTGCTGGAAAAGGCAACTTGCAGATAAGTAGTTCAGTGGTCTTCTGGTAGCGATGGATCTCTCGCAGAGCTACCGTGCTGTGCCTGTAACGGTGAGGCTTCTTTACGTCACAGATAGTAGGAGTGCTCTTACGAGCTGCTTTGGTGGTGATTTCAGAGAGCTTTGGCACCAGTAGATTTGCAAGATGTCTGCTTCATTCTTGCCATTTCACCAACCTAAAACAAATGTAATCAAACAAATGGACTGGGACAAGGCACTTTATAACAAGGACTTATTGCTTTTTGATTGAGTGAAAGCCATGAATACATTTTTAGACTCGGCCTAGAAGTCATTTGATTGCTCATCTTGTAAGTTCGGTGTCCAATGGGCCCATATCACAAAATTCGTAAAGTGATACATTAACGGGTATCTACTTCCTGCGATGAACTGAGTGTATTTCACATCTCTATTTCCACTTCTAATATTCAATTGAGGAAATGTAAGAAGTATCATTAAAAAGCATCCACAAAACAAATGCATCAAAACTGGACAAAGATGGTAGAATTTCAGTGGAGGAATTCTATTATAATTCTGTCAGTATGCTAACAGTTTCAGGCGACCTGTTTTTTTATATTTAATGTTAGCTCGCTCCATTTTGACAGATGTCAAGCACTGTATTATAGAATAAACAAGGTGACGTAGTCGCAGTCTTCTAAAATTGTCATATTTGATTTATGTTCCTAGCAACCTTTTATCGTCTATTTGTTTTCAAATGATTTTTCAGATTTGTTGTATGTAAGTTATTAAGTTCCTGTCATGAAAAACAGAGACTTACAGCATTTAAACTTCCGGTTCATATTGTTAGTTAGTTAGAAAAAAATAACATTGCAGTTAGTGTCAAGTTGTATATAATGACTATAGGAGCAGGTGCCATTGCATAGTCGTGTTCCATTTAGAAGGATTCTGCTGTTTTGTATCAGCGCAGACTCTCGCAAGTTAGACAAGCGTATGCCCTTTCAAACGGCAATTCCCATGAAAGTACAACATTAATGATGTTCCAGTTGAAAATGCATAGCATCACTCTTAAGGCCGCATGTAAACATTATGTACTCATCAGACTTACAAAGTGTCCGCTACAAACATAAGCACTGCAATGGCATATAAAAATGTGCTCTTTTATCCTTTTGGATTGTTTGAATCTATTATCTTTATTACGCTTCATCAGTGGGAAAGCTTTTGAAACTCAGTCATCGATGATTTTGTTTAGAATTTGAACAGAGAGGCATTACTAACACGCATTGGTTCAGGAAAGCGTTTAACTGACCCTGACATTCTGACCCTTCTTTCAGTCCAGATGCTCAGGATAATTTGTGTGTGTGTGTGTGTGTGTTATATCTCAAATTATATTATTTCTTCAGGGTTTTCTTCTAGTATTTAGTGTTTTACTCTGGTTTATTGTATGATATTCTATTTAATGCTTTGTTTACCATGTATGTTCTTAGTGTTCTGTGTGGATATTATTTGTACCCAATGTTAAATATACCCTGCTGTTCTTTCTGAGACACTGTGAAGCACCTTGAGTATAGGAAAGACACTAAATAAATAAAATGTATTATTATTATTATTATTATTATTATTAATGTCTCCAAAATAAACAAGCACTCTGTGGCATAATAAGGTACAAGAAAGAACAGCAAAGCAACATAAACTAAATTAATGCTCTCTCAAGCAGTCAGTATTGTGGTCGAAATTTAATGTCTTATTAAAGAAAGAAACATCCTCTAACAGGACAATTCAGTAATCAGGCTGGAGAAAAGCTGTTCATTGTATCTTTTAATGACTCCTCGGCAAAATGCCTCGGAGGGAGCATTCTTCAAAAGCAGTCCATTACAGCATGGTCAGAATGGTCTGAGAAACAAAGAACAGAGGTTCATTTTATAAACTACTGAATTTACATAGAGTGTCAAACAATGCACACATTTTACTCTGGTTGGTTCATTGGTTTACAACCAAATGATTTATATAAAGTAAAAGTCTGTTATATTATATTCTGGTTCTTCTTATACCTTTTGAGATGAGACTCCACCCTTGAAATTTTTGTGCATATAACAAGTGTCCATTCTAGTTTATAGGACATCTGCTGATTTCTCAGTCATCCTTCAGTACATTTTGTATATTACACCAACCTTTCTTCTGGTACATTCTTTATTTACTTGACCATCTCAGTATTTTTCCTAAACCAATTCTTATATTTCAGTGTACATTTTTTTATGTGGCTTCCCACATTTATTAACCCTTTATGCTATTTCTTTAAGATGAATGCTATGTTACCCTAAAACTATTCTTCCACAGTATTTGGACAGGAGCTTCATTCAGAAGTCAGCTCTCTCCAGAATGAGATGTTCAATGCTGGGAGTGTCTCGATTTTATAGCGGAGGGACCAGAAAGAGCAGAGTCAGTGTCCCTCTGTGGACAGTTACTCAGGGCTGGGGGAGAAAAAGGAGATGACATTGTCAGCACCTGACTCATGGCGCAGAGTGGTAGTGCTTACCTTGGATGAGCCTGGAAGACAAACTACAGATGCACATGCATGACAATTGCTTAAGTCATACTTCATTATTGTGAGCTTGTACATTTAGGTTTAGGTTTAGGTTTAGGTTTCTTTATTTAGTCATGTTTACACAGGAAAACATGAAATTTGCCTTCTCAGTTGCATCTAATAACAGGTAACAGACAGAATGAAATAAAACAGACAAATAGATAAGAAAGGTTAAGGTAAGGCAGTTAGATAAAACATATTTATTCCAAAAAAAAAAAAAAATTCTTTCTGTGGTTTATTTCTTTCACCATACAGACAGTAGAACCATTTCACTGTATATTAGTCAAAATGTTTCACTTTATTTATTATATAAAAAAACTCTCATTGTATTGAATAGCTCATCAAAGCAATAATCAGTTATAACATTAATACAAATTAGCTAACTTCCAGCTAACAATTTATGTTTACTCTGTGTTCAAGCTGTGAAGAATAATATTCTTTTAAATCTGACATTATTTCTTTAGTCCAGTTTCTTTAACTTCAAGTGAATTCCATTCAGTGAGCGCAGAACCAATTTTGGGACTTTTTTTGGAATTTTGGAGGAATCCACCGCCAGTTCATACCGTCTCAGTATCATTGCAACGGCAATTTTCATTTCGTTCATGGCAAAGTTTTGTCCAATGCAGTTTCTAAATGTTGGAGAAAGAAATAATAAATAAGAATAATTTTCCAATGTATGGCTACAAAAGATTGGCATTTTTGATTTAAGGATAAACTGATCAGGTTTGCATTTCCTGAAAGCATCAAAGCACAAGAATATTGTAAACTTCATTGTAAGATCAATCATTAATTTAAGTGTTTCTCAAACACCATCATAACTAAAGTAGCACATTAAATCCTTCTTAATCTACGTGCTTGCCAAACTATGAGCTTCTTAAACGGGTTTCCTCTTGCACTGACCATAGAAATGGGCAACAAACAGCACGCATAATACATTAAATTCAAATTATGCCAGCTCTCTGAACATTTGTAATACTAAGATTCATATTCATATCATATAATATTTTTGTGATGAAGTGCAATAAAGGATTTATAGTACAATATGTTATCAGTAAACTAGCTGTGCTACCCATCTAAGATGGGTTGAAATTTAAATAATCAACATACATGTAGACATCAGTGCTAATTTTTGAAGTGCACCATGCAATGTCTCTGTTATATGCCATTTGATATGGGACTTGTAAAAGTAGTGTTAAAATGTGTGAGGCACCATCTGTTGGAATGATAAATGCAGTACTAAAAATATTTGTGATGTGCTATATTTAGGAATGACAGAGACATAGCAACTGGACAGACACATGAACACGTAACTTTTTATTAAGGTGGATTGTTAAATTCAATTTAATAATTTTAGAACTTAATAATTAAACATTTATAAGTTCATATTTCTATGTTCTTTAAATGTTTTGAACAGTCAGTATTCAAGATTGCAGCTTGTGTTACTTTCATTCAGACATTTTCAGTGCTGCAGTTGGTTAGGTGCAAGCAGGATGAAAGAATAAGGAAGGACAAGGCCGGAGTTGATATACTTTTAGATAGTGAGAGTACTGCTGCAATAAAGCCCACCCAAAATGATATCGATTGATTCCTAAGTTTGTATCTTGAACTACATGCTCACAAACCCACCACTTACACATTATTAAAATTAAATTAGTGAGTTGTAGCTGATACCGGTTCTTACATCCATTCTGTTGGTGGCTCATTACCCCTACGATAAAGAGTCACAGCATTGAACACATTCACTAAGGTCCTTTTACAGATACTGTGGCAAAGCAGCCTGGGAGTATCAGCAATGTATTCATCTGAGCCAATTCAATAGTGTGAAAAGAGAAGAAACGGAGGAAGGTGGACAACTATGAGGTGTTAGCAGGAAGCAAACTTGCAGCATGGTGGAATGCAGGTTATAGACATAGCTACTTTATTGAAAATGAGCTTCCGCTGTATTTGTCACAGAGTGTTTTTTTTTTATTATTATTGTTGTTTTTTTAATCACACTGTATTATATTTTTCAAAAATATTACATATGTATTTGAGAAAAAAACACACCATGTATTATGCAAAGGACTGTGGGAATTGTTAATGCATAATGGAATTCATTTACTTCCTTTAAAGATGTCAGGCCTTCTAAATGGTAACTCTGTGTTTGAAAAAGAATACATCAGGTTGTGATGTGAAGGCTTATTGTCTTCAATGTGTTTTGTACTTCCATCCATTCATCCACCCAGTTTCTTAACTCGCTTATGCAGGACAGGGTCACGGGGAAGCTGGCGCCTATCCCAGCAAACATCAGGCGCAATGCAGGAACATCACATTGTCTGGAGACAGTCCAGTGCAGGGTGCACACACACACAGACACACACAGACAAAATACTGCTAATTTAACAACGCCAATCCACCTAACTCAAATGTCTATGAACTGTGGAAGGAGACCAGAGCACTTGGAGGAAGCTCAGAAAGAAGAGAACATGCAGACTCCATGCAGGGATCTCCTTGTAGCATCTCACTGTTTATTCCCATTGTTGTAAAGGGATACCGTGTTCCTTAGTAAACAACGGCACTCTGCTGCCATCTAAAAGAATTGTCTTCTCATTTATCTTTTATTTAATTATTTTTTTTTTAGAATAGTGATTTATTTTTTATGGCATGCGTCTGACATTTTTCTGTATTTCTTTTAGAAACAATACATGTTTGATTTCATGCTTATTTATATGCTTTGTCCTAGGATTTAGGGGTTTATGTTGGTACAACATTTTCATCATCTAAGCCAGCGTTTCTCAACCTTTAAGTATTTGTGACCTGAGTTTTCATAACAGCTTTAATCGCGCACAACTAACGTTTTTTTGAAAGGAGCCCACTAATACCAATTTGTTCTTTTTTAATTAATGATATATCATAGATGCATATTTTATTATACCTACTTTACTTTTATCGACATTTATCTAACTCTATATTTATTTTTCTAGTATCAGAATGTAGTTTAAGTTAATTTGTTTTGGTTTCAATAGATATATTTTTCATATTTTCGATTTTTGTTTTCTTTTTTTCACATCTTTGCGCCCCCCTGTTTGTTACTTTGTGCCCCCCTAGGGGGGCCCACCCACAGTTTGAGAACCACTGATCTAAGCAATGCACAGAAACTATTAAAAAGGCAAATAAAATGGTGTGTTGTATCATCGAGGGATGTTATTCACAGACTATATAATGCACTAGTGAGACCTCATCTGGAGTATTGTGTGCAGTTCTGGTCACCGTGCATCAAGAGACACATAGGAGCACTTGAAGCTGTGCAGAGGAGAGTGAACAGGTGCATCCCAGGATTTAAGGACATATCCTACTATGACAGACTCAGAGAATTAAACCTCAAGCAGTGGAGGCTGTGTGGGGACATAATCCAGGTCTTCAAAATCCTCAAAGGCTTTGATAAAGTAGGTCTATCAGAATTCTTTCAACTTCAATGCAGCTGTATTCTAAAAAGATTATTGTAAGTTTTTCTTCAGTGCCATTCTTGTTTATTGACCAGTGTCTTTCTGAACACGTTTAGCCATTACAGGGTGTGCTGAGCTGGGAGATGCTCCCATAGAGCATGTGAATTTCCCCTTGGGATTAATAAAGTTATCTATCTATCTATCTATCTATCTATCTATCTATCTATCTATCTATCTATCTATCTATCTATCTATCTATCTATCTATCTATCTATCTATCTATCTATCTATCTATCTATCTCTTTAATTAATATTGTTTTTATCAGTATGCTGCTGCTGGAGTATGTGAATTTCTCCTTGGGGATTAATAAAGTATCTATCTATCTATCTATCTATCTATCTATCTATCTATCTATCTATCTATCTATCTATCTATCTATCTATCTATCTATCTATCTATCTATCTATCTATCTATCTATCTATCTATCTATCTATCTATCTATCTATCTCTAGAAAACCCCAAAAAGACAATCAACCCGCAGACAGTAAATAGGTCTGGGTTCTTAAATTTACAATGCAGCAGAGCCAACCTCCGCATAACTATACCATCTAGCTTAATGTAAACATCACAAACAATTCCTATGTACAATGTCAAAATTTATCAGTTCTCTGTAAACATTACAGGAGTCATATTTTTCATAAGAATAAATATAAACTTTATAGCATTTACCTTGGTCCAGCAGAGAATGGTATATATGCAAAAGGATGCCTTTCAGCTGACTCCTGTGCTGAAAACCTCATAGGATCAAAAACCTTGATAAAAAGGAAAATATAACCATATAAATGTATTTGAATGGGTGATCAAATTCCATATTTCCTAAAATAGCATTATACATGAGCCCCAATTTACTGCAGGTGTTCCAACTTTCTTATAAAAAATCTCTACTTGTTCCATATTTTAGACCCACTTCTTATCCAAGGAACTTAAGCAGGTGTTGCATCATGCACATTGCTGCTCATAGATTCTAGCTCACAGTACAGTGGTGCCCTACTGTATGTGTGGTCACCAATCAAAACAGTTGTATTCAAAACACACACCGTCTGACCAATCAGATGTCCTGTGACTCCAAACCTTAAATCTGTATTAATCAGCAGTCTAAGAAAATGCCTTACATTAGGTATTGTATGCAACTTGAAAATAATAGTTTCAACTCAAAATGTGATACCCATAGAGAGAATAGTGTAAAATTTGCCCTAAATACAGAGAATGGCCAGATCAGCGTCTTAGGTTAAGAAAATACATTTCTTATTGGTTTTGATCTTACATTTGTGACTATGAAGCGGCCTGTCTAGTTTTGTTTTCTTGCCATTGACATTCTACAAGTCCGACCATCCCTGGAATACTAAAAACTCTCAACCCCTTTCACAGTTCAGTGCAGAGGTTGACTTCTGTAATGAATCATTTAGAATAAGGAGTTTCTTCATTGATAGAGGATACCCTTCTCAAATTGTGGACAGGGCCCTCAATCAAGACTTCATAACATACGCTCTCACAGTAATGAAACCCGCATCCCGCTGGTCCTCCCTTTCCAGCCTAACGCTTGCCACATCAAACAATATTTCCAATTTTGCAGACTAATCCTTTTACAGGAGCCTTTTTTCCTAACCCTCCCTTGATCTTCTACTATTAACCACATAACCTATGCAAACCTTTAATATGGAGCTCAATTCACAGAGAAGAGACACATTCCTTACTGGGAACTTAAAGCAAATATGTCACCAACAATACCCTTGCATCTGGTCCCTCTGGTAAATTCAATATTAAAACTATTGACTTCTTGCCAATTTAAAAATCTTATTCACTGCAGTTTTTGTAGGAAGTGTCCACCCATCCACATAGGTGAAACAGGAAGGTTGCTAACAGACCATTTCAGGGAGCACATTAGCAAAATTAAAACCAAAGTCCTTGCAAATCCTATTGTGAATCATTTCACATCCCTCGATCACAGCCACACTGATCTCTCCCTTTGTGTTCTTTCACAGGACTTCAAAGACACTTCTCAAAGAAAGACAGAAGCTCTTTTTCAGCCTGGGTTCACATTTCTCTCCAGCTCTTAATGGCTCACTAAGTTTTTAACGTCTCTCCCCTCATCTTCTGTAATTGCAGCGTTTTTCACCTACTCCCAGCTTTTCTCTTTTTATCTCCCGTGGCCTTGTTCTCTCCTTTCTCTCCTAGGTACATTTCCTGCTTTTTTCTTTTTAGCTCCACACCTGATGAAGTCTATACAGCTGAAACATTGTGTCTTTAACGCTTTTTCCTTTTCGGCATAAATAAAAAAACATTTAACCCTTTCTTTCCTTATTATTGATTTAATGTGCATGTTTGTCATTTGAGTGGCACCCACTTGATCTGAGTGGCTGCGTAAGGCCTTGTCCTATTTCTGTTGTTTTATGAGTGAGTAGTGTTACTGTAGGTGCATAATGTAATTGTACATTCTAATACAATCATTATAGCCAAGAATTTGAAAATATTAAAACAAATCGTAATTACATATATGAATTAGTAAAAGTTAACCAAGCCTGACCTGCAGACACTCAAATAAGCAGCAAATGTACTAACACCCTTGCTCCATCATCCCATACTGTTTAAAGAAGAATCTGATCTGGATACTTCTAGAAGACTATCTTTGCTTACCTCTGGATTCTCCCAAAAATATTCACATCTGTGGATATTATAAACAGCAATTCCAATGAGAAAACCTGGCAAAAGAATTTAATAACCATGAAGACATTACTTCATATTACTTCTCAAAAATAATACTGTGGTCATAAACAATCAAACTTCCAAATTAGGTTGAAGAAAACAAAATGCATCTCAAGTTTAAAAAATGTAATTGCTTGACATAATTAATGACTCATTACCATCAGAGTGCAAACAAAGCTGTAATTTTGTATCAGTTTAGAGGCAAAGGTTGATCAAATTTGTATTTTCAATTTGCTTTCTGTTTTATAAAAATTTTCTTTTGAAATTTTGTTACAGGGACAATAAAAACTATTCTGCAGTTCAATTGTGTTTACAGCCTGTTTGCATTATTGTTGTTGGAGATGAGTGGGGATATCCACAAATGCATTTACATTTATTTGCTCAGCAGATGCTTTTATCCAAAGTGACATACAAGACAGCTCAACATAATCCAGGAGCATCTGTTGGAGGACTGTTTGGGAACAACTGTTACAGGACAAAGGTAAAAAATATATATCCACAAATGAAATGTTCAAATCAAAATATAAGCAAGTTTCAATTTATAGATTTACAAAACCTAACAGCTATCAGTTACACCGAAATTCATCAAATAAGAGAGCTTTCAAATACTTCTTGAACACATTAAAGGAGACAGAGTTTTGAATGAAGATGGATAGCTCATTCCACCAACCTGGAGCTACACATGAAAAGAGTCTGGACTGATATTTGGTGTCTTATGGAGATGGCATCACCAGACGACATTTATCAGAAGATCTGAATGGTCAAGAAGGAGCATAGGACCTGAGAAGTGTCTCCATATAGATATAGGTGCAGACCCACCAACTACTTTGTAGCCAAGCATCAAGGGTTTGAACTTAATATGTGCCACTACAGAAAGCCAGTATAGTGAGCTATAGATAGGAGTGACTTGTGGCCACCTGGGCTGGTTGAACAGTACACATGCTACTGCATTTTAAATCATCTCTAGTGGATTGATACCACATGCCAGTGCTCCATCCAGCACAGAGTTGCAGTAGACCATCCGTGAGAAGACTTGAGCCTAAACGAGGAGTTGTGCTGCATACTCTGTCAGATACAGTTTGATGTTACCTATGTTGTATACAGTGAATCTGAAAGACCAAGAGATCATAGTAACATGGTCCTTGAAGGGCAGTTGGTCATCAATCACTTCCTCAAGGTTGAATACTGACTTGGCAGGTGTTAGTGATAATTAACCAAGCTGAACAGAGTTGGAGTGCTGAATAGATGGACGTGCTGGGAAAATGAGAAGGTCAGTCTTTCCCAGGTTGCAATATCAGAGAGAAATGTTTCAATTATGCCTGAAACTGTTTGGTACTCTGGAGAGATCTACAGGTTTAACTGTGTAACATCAGTATGAGACTGTTAAGAGAAATCATGGGACTGGATGATAGGGCCTGCACTGGATGAGAGGTGCATAGGAAAAAAGGAGAAGGCCCGACACCGATCCTTGGTGTGATCACCTGGTGTGCCCTTTACATCTCTCCATGCAAAGATCTGCCCAAGAGGTAGGATGTAAACCACCTGAGGGCAATCCCGGTGATGCCAGGGTCAGAAATAGTGGCAAGGAGGATCTGTTGATTGACCAGTGTCAAAGACAGAGGAAAGATCTAGCAGAACGAGCATAGTTGATAGATATGACAGAGAAGTGAAAAAAGTTTAAAAAGGTAGTTGCAAGTTCAAATTTTCTTTGTGTTAACTCATTGTGATTTTTATTACAATGAAAGTGTTTTACATATAGAGATTATCCTTGATTTTTTAATGAAAATGTCACTTCTGCTGCTTGAAAATATAGTTTTAGGCTGGTTAGCAGTTATTTGTTTTTTCTCATACTAGATTACTTATAACACATTCCATGGAATCTTTCAGCTTGCAACTGATGGCCTGTGACCTAGTTAACGCAGAATGGACATCCCTCCACCTTTGAATAATACATCTGCTCTTCCACTAATTGAAGATTTCATCTTGAATAATATTTAGAGATTTGTGTGTAGCTTTATTATAATATTTTAAAATGTATGTGTTTATATTTTATAACTATATAAAGAGGAATTGTGGATTGCTGGAATACGATAAGGTTCTGCTGAATTGCTGAGCTTCTCACCCTATCATGCAGCATCAGCCCAACCAACCTTTGTGAAGAAATCTATGTTATTCTACACATACTTGAAATTTCACTCATTACCCGCAGCTCATGACCATAGGTGATGATAAGAATGTATATCGACTGGTCAACTGAGAGTTTTGTCTTTAGACTAAATTCCACTCTTCAACACCACGGACTGGTACATTGCCCATGTAACAGCTGCTGACACTTCAGTCTGCTTGTTAATCTCACATTTCCTTTTTATCATCACTTATGAACAAGATCCCAAGGTATTTGAACTCCTCCAATAAGGACAGTTGTTCCCCCCTCACTGGGAGACAGGAATCCACTTATTTCCAAGAGTGAACCATGACATCATACTTGGAGATGTCAATCCTCAACTTAGCCGTTTCACACTCTTCAGTAAATCTCTTACGTGCATGCCGAATGCAACCATCAGATTAGGCACCCTTGACGTGTTGGTGGGGCTTGGTCAACATAGGGATGCTCAGAGCTAGGACATCTGGAGTATTGTGCTCCTGGTAGGATCTCCCTTGGTGACAAGATTTGGGCTGAAAGGTCAGAAAAAGAATAGTTCACAATGACCCTTATGATGGTACAAACTATAAAGTCGTGTAGCCATCCTGGGATAGGGTTGCCAGGACGAACTCCTAGACCCAGGCCTGGGGGTGATGTTCACCAGCGAGGGTCTGGTGGTTGGTTATCTCACATAATCCCCATAACATGAGCCATTATGTTGGCTTGCCACCTGCAATATGAACTGTGAGTATTGGGTGCGATGGCTTTTTAGTGGCAGGCATACAGTAGGTGGGAAAGACCTGTATGGACTAGACTCTGGAAATGGAGACTGGCTTTGAGAATTTGATAACATAAGCACTGGCTTCATGCTACACTGAACTGAATAACCAGGGTAGGAAATGGATAGGTTGATGAACTATGTAATTAATGACTGTGATATAGCGGGTCCGCAGCTCTGAACTGATGGCCAATTTTTCATAATCTGTTTGACCATGTCAGTCTCCGTGGGCACACTCGTGCAGCTGTGGGGAATTGATGTGACAATTGGGTGAGATGCACCTGAACATGAAGGTGCGATCGTTCTCAATTGTTTCATTGGTGTAATTGAGATGCTGCGCCCACAGAGATGTATAAGTACGATGCCGGCTCAGGAGATCGGAAAGAAGAAACAATGATGGAGGTTAAGGAGAGAAGAAGGCAGGAGGCTGTATAAGCCTGGTGCGCGAGTGAGCGAGTGAGAGCGCAGGCTTGCTAGTGAGAAAAGGCAGGCAGCTGGGAGGAGAGCCCTGGAAGAGTGTTTGGCTGACACATGGGGCGGATGGATTGGGTCACTCCTCCTGAGCATTTCAGAGGAGCAGGAGTGACCAGGATTATGAACGTCTGTCTGCAGAAGGCAGCGGAAGTCAAGGAGGCTTGGGAGGGAGAGCCCCAGCATGAGCTCCCTGGTCATTGGGGATCCAAGTCTTGGTCCGGTGATGGCGCCTGTACGTAGCCAGGGGACAGAAGGCAAGCGGACTTGATGGAAGGTCAGCTGCACCTGCTGGTAGGGTGACTCCCCTGTTGCAAGGTCAGTAAGGGACAAACAGGGGAGTTGATGGCTAAAAGGAAGAAGGCACCAGGTTTTTAAAAAAAGGACAGCATCCTGCCATGGTTTTAACCTCATTTTTTGGGGGGGGATTTTTTATTGTGATTTTAATCTCCACTTTTCACCTGCTTTTATGGATTATTTATTTCTGAATTATCATTTGGCACTGCACTATTTTATTTGGACATTTGTTTTGGTTTGTTTTAATTAAAACACTGAACACTTTTACACCATCTCCTTACTCCCCACCTGCCAGCTCATTCGGTTATGTTATCGACAGTGTTGGGTTCGAGACGCTCTCAAAGAAGAAGAGGGAGCAAGAAGCAGAACCCTCACCATCGCAATGACACAAAGTTAAAAAGGAGCTGTCTGTTGCTTTCAATAATTTTTATTGGATTGAATCTAACTTACTGAAATTAAATGATAACTTCACTTGGTAATGTTTACTAAATAACTCACCCTCATTATCCTTTAGAGAATGTTGTTGTATTTACTGTAGTCATAAGATCAACTGATACTAATGTTAATATAAAATGAGATTCAGACAAACCTTCAGGTAGAGTTCTTCCATCAGGAAACTTTATTGGTTTTGTTAATTTCCTTGCTACTTCAGGTACTGGTGGACACAAACGAAGAGATTCCTTTATGCACATAGTAGTGTATGGAATTTTACTCAGATGGTCCCTTAAAATAAAAAAAAACAAACAAAATAACTGATCTTTTTGAGGCTATTACAAAGAGAAACATAGCAGATGTGGACAGATTGATTTGTACCCTTACAGCTCATTGAAAAAGTGATGTTTGCCTCCTGAAAAATGAAAAGTGATTCTCACCTGTATACCTGCATGCCTTTGATATGTCATCGAGTAAAGCAAAGCAAGTGTGAAAAGAGATCAAGTGTTGCTTATTCTACAAAGATATTCTAAAATGGCCTGGACATATTTGTTGGTACCCGTAGAAAAGATCCTAGATAATTGGATTAGAGTGATTTTTCAGACTCGCTGTTTTCTTGAATTAGTATCACACACATCTCCAGTCATGCAATCAGCAAATGACAGAGCTCTCTGGGGAGATCAGAAACAAAATTGTAGATGAACATGTTAAAGGCAAAGGCTAGAAGACCATTTCCAAGCAGCTTGATGTTCTGATGACAACAGTTGCAAATATTATTAAGAGGTTTAAGGTCCATGAGATAGTAGTCAACCTCCCCAAACACATTTGCAAGAGAAAAATCAACCCCAGAATGGTCAGACAGATAGTGAAAATAGTAGACAAAATGCCAAGGACAAGTTTAGCTTCCAAAGAAATACAAGCTGAACTCTAAGGCCAAGGTCCATCAGAGTCTGATTGCCCCATTCATTACTTTTTGAGTGACAGTGGTTGCAATAGAAGAAGACCATGGAGTATTCCACTGTTGAAAGAAAAACATTAAAAAGCCAGACTGGATTTTGCTAAAATACATATTGACAAGTCCCAATGTTTCTGAGAGAATGTCCTTTGGACAGATGAGACAAAACTGGAGCTTTTTGGCAAGTCACATTAGCTTCTTGTCCACAGGGGTAAAAATTAAGCTTTCAAAGAAAAGAATACCAGACAATCTGTGAAACATGGACAAGGTTTGGTTATGTTTTGGGGTTGCTTTGCTACGTCCGGCATGAAGTGCCTCGAGTCTGTGCAGGGAACAATGAAATCTTAAGACAATCGAGACATTCAGTAGTCAAACATACTGGCCAGTGTCAGAAAGCTCTCTCTCAGTAACAGGTCATGGATACTCCAACAGGATAAGGGGCCAAAACACACAGCTAAAAGCACCCAAGAATGGCTAAAAACACAACACTGGACTAGTCTAAAGTGGCCTTCTAGGAGTCCTGATCTGAATCCATTTGAATGTCTATGGAAAGAACTGAAACCTGCACTCTGGAGAAGGACCACTTGAAACCTGACACCATTGGAGCAGTTTGCTCAAGAAGAGTGGGCCAAAGGACCTGTGGATAGTGGTACATATGAGGCCAGGTACCATGTACCTTTCCCATAGTTTAGAGATTTCTGTAAAGGTCAATGGTCTGTTTAACATAAATGTGCAGTACGTTCTTTTAGTGTATCACCCAAGAGTTCATATTCTGCGTTTCATCTAGAAAGCATCAAATCAACGAGTAGCTCAGTTATACAGTAAATACAACTTACTCATTGAAAATTATACTCAGTGTTTCTGTAATAAGTAAATCAAGGAGCTGGAATCGAACTGACCCAGCATCTGATTCTATTCCTCCCCACCTTTTCCAAACTATTCCTGTGCAGTTCCAGAAGTACATATTGTACTTATACACTGGAAAATATATGCCAAAGAGCAGTTAAGATGGTGACAATTGAGCAAATCTGTTGCAGAACAGTACACATTAAGTAGTTTGACTTTACTTAACAATCTTCACATACAGTTAAGTATCTCCATCCTTTTTATCTATAGATTTTAAAACATATTTATTTGTACAGTGGTGTGAAAAACTATTTGCCCCCTTCCTGATTTCTTATTTTTTTGCATGTTTGTCACACAAAATGTTTCTGATCATCAAACACATTTAACCATTAGTCAAATATAACACAAGTAAACACAAAATGCAGTTTTTAAATGATGGTGTTTATTATTTAGGGAGAAAAAAAATCCAAACCTACATGGCCCTGTGTGAAAAAGTAATTGCCCCCTTGTTAAAAAATAACCTAACTGTGGTGTATCACACCTGAGTTCAATTTCCGTAGCCACCCCCAGGCCTGATTACTGCCACACCTGTTTCAATCAAGAAATCACTTAAATAGGAGCTGCCTGACACAGAGAAGTAGACCAAAAGCACCTCAAAAGCTAGACATCATGCCAAGATCCAAAGAAATTCAGGAACAAATGAGAACAGAAGTAATTGAGATCTATCAGTCTGGTAAAGGTTATAAAGCCATTTCTAAAGCTTTGGGACTCCAGCGAACCACAGTGAGAGCCATTATCCACAAATGGCAAAAACATGGAACAGTGGTGAACCTTCCCAGGAGTGGCCGGCCAACCAAAATTACCCCAAGAGCGCAGAGATGACTCATCCGAGAGGTTACAAAAGACCCCAGGACAACGTCTAAAGAACTGCAGGCCTCACTTGCCTCAATTAAGGTCAGTGTTCACGACTCCACCATAAGAAAGAGACTGGGCAAAAACGGCCTGCATGGCAGATTTCCAAGACGCAAACCACTGTTAAGCAAAAAGAACATTAGGGCTCGTCTCAATTTTGCTAAGAAACATCTCAATGATTGCCAAGACTTTTGGGAAAATACCTTGTGGACTGATGAGTCAAAAGTTGAACTTTTTGGAAGGCAAATGTCCCGTTCCATCTGGCGTAAAAGGAACACAGCATTTCAGAAAAAGAACATCATACCAACAGTAAAATACGGTGGTGGTAGTGTGATGGTCTGGGGTTGTTTTGCTGCTTCAGGACCTGGAAGGCTTGCTGTGATAGATGGAACCATGAATTCTACTGTCTACCAAAAAATCCTGAAGGAGAATGTCCAGCCATCTGTTCGTCAACTCAAGCTGAAGCGATCTTGGGTGCTGCAACAGGACAATGACCCAAAACACACCAGCAAATCCACCTCTGAATGGCTGAAGAAAAACAAAATGAAGACTTTGGAGTGGCCTAGTCAAAGTCCTGACCTGAATCCAATTGAGATGCTATGGCATGACCTTAAAAAGGCGGTTCATGCTAGAAAACCCTCAAATAAAGCTGAATTACAACAATTTTGCAAAGATGAGTGGGCCAAAATTCCTCCAGAGCGCTGTGAAAGACTCATTGCAAGTTATCGCAAATGCTTGATTGCAGTTATTGCTGCTAAGGGTGGCCCAACCAGTTATTAGGTTCAGGGGGCAATTACTTTTTCACACAGGGCCATGTAGGTTTGGATTTTTTTTTTCTCCCTAAATAATAAAAACCACCATTTACAAACTGCATTTTGTGTTTACTTGTGTTATATTTGACTAATGGTTAAATGTGTTTGATGATCAGAAACATTTTGTGTGACAAACATGCAAAAGAATAAGAAATCAGGAAGGGGGCAAATAGTTTTTCACACCACTGTAAGTATTCTATACACTTCTTTTATAAGATAGCAGACATAGAAATCCTTCTCAGGTGACTCAGAAGACTCGGTCAAATGAAGATCTTCCTCCATTTACTATTATATATTACCCTCTAAAGAGATGTGTGTGATGTTCCCTTATTCTGTAATCCTGCTATTAAATCACCTCTTCCCTCTGCATAACCTTTGGATTACCAGTCATCCTTCCATTATGGATTAAAGGAATACAGATATACTTTACCAGTCCATGGTTTCTTCCCCTGAAAGCACATCCTGTATTTCTTCTCTACATTTTTGCTGGTGTTCTGGGTGTAAAGCCAAATTGTACAGGATCCAAGAAATGCCACTAGCTGTGGTGTCGTGTCCTTCAAACATAAATGTGTCCACCTCTGCTCTTATGTCCTCATCGGAAAGGCCTTTGCCATCTTCATCCTGAAATGAACAAACTATTAGATAAACTACATTTATTTTTTCTGCAGAATTAAACTTTATATGCAGAGAAACGGTGTTGTGTCAACTTCTGCATATTAATTAATTTCCTGCAATATGACTGTGTACATAGTTATATTTTACAGTAGTTTACTGTCAGTAAAAGGGTGGTGAGGGATGAGTTTTGCCATTCAGGTGGCTGCAAAATTCTACACACCACCAAATCAAAATTTTTGCCTACACAACTCTTTCAAAAATATTCATATGTGGCATGAAAACTGCACATCTGGCAACCCTGCTGCCAAGTCAGAAGTTTATTGTTCTTTCTAATTTTTCTTTCTTTTTAGTCATTTTGTAGCCATTTTTTTAGTCATTCATATATACAACCCCACATCAGAAAAAGTTGGAACAGTATGGAAATGTAAATATTTCATGTTTTGTCTGGTCATGTTCATTTCATTTTTTTAATATACGTCCATTCATCCATAAAAGACAAATTTAACTAGTAACTTACTGCAGCGGACAGTAGAATATCCAGAAAGTCAAGGTATCGTTTCTTTTGAATTTTAGAAAGTTCTTTCTCATCCTTCAGAGCTTTTTTTCTTTCTTTGATCACTTCCTCTACAAATTCAAAGAGAACAAAGTCAACAGTCCTAAGCAATTTATAAATGCCTTACTGGAGTGCTCTTCTAACCTTTTTTTTCCTTGCAGTATAATTTAAAAACCTCAGACCTTCCTAGTAATTTCAGATTTCTCAACCCTATAGTAACACTGATTAGTAAATCAATAGACTTGATGAAAACTATTGGGTTTAATATGAGTTGAACTTGATGTTTGATAGAGTGTACACCCTCTTTTAATTCATTGGTTTTGTGTGTTATGTTTCAGCCAGGGATCCTTCCTTAGCTTGTGTTCAAATTGCCTTTTTCTGTCGTCCTTGTTCATATTTCATTCCTTTGTTTATGTTAATACTAGACAAAGAGCCCGTTTTGACGACGTAAGTTTTTCATTAGTTTTGTGTATTACTTTGTTTGTACTGTATGTATCCTGGCTTGTCCCACCATGTTTCTTGTCTTTTGTTGGTGGCTCCCTTATTTTACCCAGGGTTCCTCCAATGGCTGAGGTTCAAATCCTTGTTTTATGTCCTTTTTGTTAATTTGTGAATAATTTATTTATGTTAATGTTTTGTTGTTGTCATTTATTATCTGCATTGTGTACTATGCCTTTGTGATGTTCCATATGTTTTGTGGGTTATCTGCCCAAGAGGCAGGGTCACCTGAAAATCACCACCAAGAACTGCTCTCTGCTCTATAAATTCAGAGGGCCTCCCATAGTTCCTGGTGGTTCACGTTGCATGCCCTCTGGAGCGGGTGAGTCAATTTTCTACTGTTTCTTGTGCTTTTGTTTTGGTATTTTCTAGATTTTTGAACCTTTGCTCTGTTTTTGACCTTTACCATTGACTTGTGTTTTGGAACTTTGTTTGCTTTTGGAATTGCCCTTTATAGGCATTGTGTGCCCCTTGTGATCTTCAGAGCTTCACAGTTTTGTTCAGAGTCTTTTGACAGTGTTTTTCCACCTTGGGACTCCTAGTTCAGGACACCCAAGAGCCAGGGACACTTGTCCATCTCCATTGAGAGACTATAAAGGCTAAGGAAAAACACAGCTCCTTGCGGTACATTGTATGTGCTGAGTGTTGATGAGCTCTCTTTGATTATTGCTTTGCTTTTTGTTGATCTACTGCATTTTGATGTCTTTGCTCTGTTTTTTGACCTCTCTCTGTATTAGTGTATGGAAAGTTGTTTGCAACTGGATTGACTGTTTTATGGAAACTCTTTCTTTGTCTTTTGTGTTACTCTGAGCTTCTTCTGCTACAGAGCATTGTTGTAAAATAAATCTTTTATTTTTAAAAGATTCCTTGTTTGTCCTTTCTGTTATACAAATCAAATGTTGATAGTGATCTTATCTCCTGTAGAGACTGTTGCAGTCATTTTTAGAACTTTATAAGTACCCATTTTGAAGGCCTGCTTCCCAGCCTGTTTGGAGGCCTTTTTGGGATTTTGTTTGGAGTAAATCCACAGGTTGTGACAGATTATGCTGCCTGGTGACAAATCCAAGTGAACAAAGTCTAAAAATGACAAAGTACCTCATAAAACACTGATTATTGTCAGCTTCCAAATCTGTAACTGCCCCTCAGATCTATGGCCTCTCTGCTTCTCACTAGACAAAACACTCTCCAGGTCATCTCCCATGGGTCACTTTCAGTTTTCAGTTCATGCCTCCAGATATTTTCAGGGTCAAGGATATGTTCTGGAGCCCTCCTTATAGAGCTCACTTTATTAGAGGTGGGTAGACCAGCAGGACTGGGGAATTTACAGGTAGCTGGGACAATGAAACAGATCTCCCTGCTGCCACTCATTAGACTGTTAGTGGTTAGCACAGAGGTTAGTGCTGCTGCTTCCTGGGTTTGAACACCTCACCTAGTTATTGTCTCTTTGAAGAATGCACATTTCTTTGGGTAATCCAATTTCCCTCCCACAGTCCCAAAGACATGCCTGGTTAGATTAATTGGCCTTAGATATGTGTGTGGGTATGAGTGAGTTCTATGATGGGCTGAAGCAATGTGCATTATGGGCCTCTGCTTGTATCGAATGCTTCAGCTCCCCATTACCCATCCCCGTTGGGATATCCTGCAGGGATCATATATTGAGAACATTGAGGAGGTTGTTGACTGCACTACTGACTACATCGACTTCTGTATGGACATTGTAGTTCCAGTAAGAACTGTACGCCGCTATGCTAACAACAAGCCATGGATTACAAGTGACATCAAGGGCCTTTTGAACCAGAAGAAAAGGGCTTTTAAAGGCAGTGATCAGCATGAGCTCAAGCGCGTGCAGTAGGAACTCAGAGTCCAGCTCAGGGCGGCGAAGGAGCAGTACAGGAGAAAGCTGGAGCAGAAGTTGCAGAATAACAGCATGAAGGAAGTGTGGGATGGGATGAAGATCATCACTGGCTGCAGCTCGAAGCAGGGTGCCAGAGAGAGACGTGGAGAGAGAAAATCAGATAAACAACTTCTTTAACAGGTTTGACCACCCTAACCCACTCTCACCTCGGAGTACTGCACCCTCCACCCATCCTTCTGCTGACACCAGCATAGTAAAGAGTTTACCCCAACCCACAATTACAGCAGCCCATGTAAGCAGAGAGCTGAGGAGACTTCGTGCCAGCAAAGCAGCAGGTCCAGATGGAGTATCGCCATGACTGCTGAAGGCCTGTGCGTTGGAGCTGGGGAGTCCTCTACAGCGCATCTTCAACCTGAGCATGGAACAGGGGAGAGTCCCGAGGCTTTGGAAAACATCTTGCATCACCCCATTCCCAAAGGTATCACCTCCTAGTGAGCTGAACGACTTCTGGCCTGTCGCTCTGACGTCGCATGTGATGAAGACCATGGAGCGGCTGCTGCTTCACCACCTAAGGCCACAGGTCCGCCATGCCCTCGACCCTCTGCAGTTCGCATACCAGGAGAAGGTGGGAGCAGAGGATGCCATCATCTATATACTACACCAATCACTCTCCCACTTGGACAGAGGCAGTGGTGCTGTAAGAATTATGTCTCTGGACTTCTCTAGCGCCTTCAACACCATCCAACCTCTGCTCCTTAGGGACAAGCTGACAGAGACGGGAATAGATTCATAACTGGTGGCATGGATCATGGACTATCTTAAAGACAGACCTCAGTATGTGCGTCTCGGGAACTGCAGGTCTGACATTGTGGTCAGCAACACAGGAGCGCCGCAGGGGACTGTACTTTCTCCGGTCCTGTTCAGCCTATATACATCGGACTTCCAATATAACTCGGAGTCCTGCAACGCGCAAAATTTCGCTAACGACACTGCTATCGTGGGCTGCATCAGGAGTGGGCAGGAGGAGGAGTATAGGAACCTAATCAAGGACTTTGTTAAATGGTGCGACTCAAACCACCTACAACTGAACACCAGCAAAACCAAGGAGCTGGTGGTGGATTTTAGGAGGACCAGGCCCCTCATGGACCCCGTGATCATCAGAGGTGACTGTGTGCAGAGGGTACAGACCTATAAATACCTGGGAGTGCAGCTGGGTGATAAATTGGACTGGACTGCCAATACTGATGCTCTGTGTAAGAAAGGACAGAGCCGACTATACTTCCTTAGAAGACTTGCGTCCTTCATCATCTGCAATAAGATGCTGCAGATGTTCTATCAAACAGTTGTGGCGAGCGCCCTCTTTATGCGGTGGTGTGCTGGGGAAGCAGCACAAAGAAGAGGGACGCCTCACGCCTGGACAAACTGGTGAGGAAGGCAGGCTCTATTGTAGGCACGGAGCTGGACAGTTTGACATCTGTGGCAGAGCGACGGGCGCTGAGCAGGCTCCTATGAATCATGGAGATTCCACTGCATCCACTGAACAGGATCATCTCCAGACAGAGGAGCAGCTTCAGCGACAGACTGCTGTCACCGTCCTGCTCCACTGACAGACTGAGGAGATCGTTCCTCCCCCACACTATGCAACTCTTCAATTCCACCCGGGGGAGTAAACGTTAACATTAAACATTATACAAAGTTATTGTCTGTCTGTATACCTGCATTGTTATCACTCTTTAATTTAATATTGTTCTTTATCAGTATGCTGCTGCTGGAGTATGTGAATTAATAAAGTATCTATCTATCTATCTATCTATCTATCTATCTATCTATCTATCTATCTATCTATCTATCTATCTATCTATCTATCTATCTATCTCTCTCTCTCTCTCTCTCTCTCTCTCTCTCTCTCTCTCTCTCTAGTCTGTCTGTCTGTCTGTCTGTCTGTCTGTCTGTCTGTCTACCCTGAACTAGATTCAATTGGTTTGAGAATGTTTTGTAGGAAAATTTATGGTCTTATAAACAATTCTACATTGTTTGTAATAGAATAATTATAACATAACAAAACATTCTCAAATACACAATGTATAGTGCCTTCCCCAAGTAATCCCTTTATTTTTCACATTTTATGTTGGAACCTTACGCTAAAATCATTAAAATGTTTTTTTTCCCTCTTCAAACAACAATTAATATCCCGGATTCAGAAAGCGACAAAGCTAAAATAGGATTTTAGGAACTTTTGCATACTTATTAAAAATAAATATACTGAAATACCACATTGACATAAGTATTCAGACCTTAGCAATAACACTTGAAAACTGGCTTAGGTGCATACCATTCTGTTGATCATCATTGAGGTGTTTCTACACCTCATTTGGAGTCCATCTGTGGTTAGTTAATTTGACTGGAAATGATTAGGAAATGCACACACTTGTCTATTGAAGGTTCCACAGTTGAGCATAGCCCAGGCCTCGAGGTTAAAGGAATTGAATTTTGAGACAAGATTATGTGAAGGCACAGATCTGGAGAAGGCTACAAAATGTTTCAGCAGCATCAAAGGTTTCCAAGAGCACAGTGACCACCATAATTCTTAAACAGTATTAGTTTGCAATAACTGTGACTCTACTTCATTGGGCCCTTGATCAAGGCCAATAACCTGCAATTGCTCCGTCATGGTTATGACATTAATCAGCATCCAGCCCTGCATGTAGGCCCTCCAAACTGCAGGGAAAAACGTGGATGTTGGTGGCAGAATTGGTAGTCCGGCCACCATAAAAAAAACTCACACTGGTTCCATTCCATTTGAACTAGTGTGGTGCTGAGGTGTCACCCGTTGCATGGCTGCACTCGGGCCCTAATCTGGGATCCTGAGTTTGTTTGTCGTGTGATGGGTGCGTCAATGTGCTGTATCAGCGTGTGCTCCTAACCCCTCTCTCTCTCTCTCTCTCTCTCTCACTTCCTGGAGCTGGCTGTCCAGCCAAACTGAGCAATTGGAGGATAAGGGCTTTGGTAAGAGAGGTGAACATCAACCTGATGATCACTCAGGCTCAGCTCCAGGGAATGTTTGTGGAGATAGAGGAAACATTCAGAGTGGCAACCACCACTGCAACACTCTACTAATTTGGACTTAATGGCAGAGTGGCCAGATGACAAATGGAGTTTGGAAAATGACACCTGAAGGGCTCTCAGACTAGGAGAAACAAGATTCTCTGGTCTGATGAAACCAAGATTGAACTGTATGGCCTAAATACTAAGCTTCATGTCTGGAGGAAATAATGCACCACTCATCACCTGTGCAATGCCATTCCTAGATTGAAGCATGGTGGTTGCAGAATTATGCTGTAGGTTTGTTTTTCAATGGCATGGATTGGGAGATCAGACAGAGTTGAGCAAAAGATGAATACAGAAAAGTACAGAGATGTTCTTAATGAAAACCTACTCTAGAGAATCCTGGACCTCAGTCTTGGAGAAGGTTAATCTTCCAACGGGACATTAAACCTAAGCAGAAAGCAAAGATAACACAGGAGTGGCCTAAGAACAATTCTGTGAGTGTTCTTGAGTGGCCCAGCCAAAGCCCAGACTTGAACCCAATCAAACATCTTTAGAGAGACCTGAAAAAAAGCTGTCCAATTCCATTGTCCACTAACAGTCTCCATCCAGCCTAGCACAGTAGGAAAGGATGTAAAGAGAAGAATAGCAAAAAATCCACAAATCTGGGTGTGCAAAGCTTATCACGTCAGACACAAGAAGACTCCAGGCTGGAATTGGTGCCAAAGGGGCTTTGATGAAGTACTCAGTAAGGGGTCTGAATACTTCTGTCAATATAATATTTAATTTCTTTTTTTTCCTTTTAATAAATTTGCAATAAAAATGTACAATCTTCTTTTCACTTTCTCATTCTGGAATACTAAGTGTTGTTTGATGAGGGAAAACATGAATTTAAATTATTTTAGCAAAAAGCTACAACATAACAAAATGTGTAAAAAAAGTGAATGGGTTTGAATAATTTCTGAAGGCACTGTAATTTGTGGTGATAGAGGACCAGAATCTATACTGGTGTCATTGAACTAAAAGGCAGAAGCAAGGTTTGGATTGTATGGCAGTCTGTCACGGAGATCACTATGGCTATGTTTACAAGCCTCATTGCTCAATTCCAATTTTCTGCTCAGACTGGATTTGCTTATCTTGATGATTCATACGTACAAGTGACCTGTATCTAACTATAATGTGAATGCATTTGTCCATCGAAATGGTACGCATTCGCACACTGACATGTTTTATGCAAGAGTTATTTGAGTCACTAACAATAAAAAAAACTCTTGTGGTATTATGTTGCATTACATTTGAAATGGGAAGTCAGAATTATCGAGTCCCTAGTCTGAATTTTCAACTGGAATGCTCCCTTAAGTTGGTCTGTCAAGTCTGAGTTTGTCCGAGTTCAGATCATAATGACAAACCAAAATGGCAAAATACACTGCAAACTTTAGTGAGAGCTGTAGCATTAAATGGTTTATGAGCACTTCTGTCTATTTGTGTCTCATTAAATCAGTCGTACTGTCCAACTTTTATCTGTGGACATGCTGCTACAGCATTTGGATATGCAAAATACCACGTAATTTGTAGTTATCAACTGCTATTTGTTCCAATGGAGCAATCATAACAAACGTTTTCCTGGATGTGTCCATATTGGTTTTCTGAATGTTTTACAGGAATGCGATAAACTCGGGTGTGATGTCATTCCCAGCTCCGATATGTGACTATGAGGTAAATGGAATGCAGCATAAAAACCAACAAAATGGACATGTTACTATGGAAATACAACAACAATATAAATATATAAACAACAATCCAAATTTTTTTGTATCATGGAAATATAAAGGTGTACACGATATTAAAAACTGTATTAATATAATGCATATTCTTTCAATAGGGGCGGCACGGTGGCGCAGTGGGTAGCGCTGCTGCCTCGCAGTCTGGGGACCTGGGTTCACTTTCCGGGTCCTCCCTGCATGGAGTTTGCATGTTCTCCCCGTGTCTGTGTGGGTTTCCTCCCACAGTCCAAAGACATGCAGGTTAGGTGGATTGGTGATTCTAAATTGGCCCAAGTGTGTGCTTGGTGTGTGGGTGTGCTTGTGTGTGTCCTGCGGTGGGTTGGCACCCTGCCCGGGATTGGTTCCTGCCTTGTGCCCTGTGTTGGCTGGGATTGGCTCCAGCAGACCCCCGTGACCCTGTGTTCGGATTCAGCGGGTTGGAAAATGGATGGATGGATATTCTTTCAATAACTATTATTAATTATATTTTAGTGTATACATCATCAGTTTAACAATAACGTGTAAACATTGAACATGCCATGTAAATATAAAGATGTAATGGGAACAATAAGTTGCTATGTCCCCGTCGTGTTCCTGGTAATACATTTAATTTTATATTTTTTTTATTTCTGCTGTCATTATCATACTTAAATGTAGCTAAATGCAGTTTTACCTATAACAATTTATTGCAACAAATATTATATAATACTAACATGTCTTCTATGTGTTTAGGTGACTATAACTCTTTTCACTTTGCACATAATCTAAGTAATGCATATACAGTCATGGCCGAAATTATTGGCACCCCTGGAATTTTCCCAGAAAATGCACCATTTCTCCCAGAAAATTGTTGCAATTACAAATGTTTTGGTATCCACATGATTATTTCCTTTATGTGCATTGGAACAACACAAAAAAACAGAGAGAAAAAGCCAAATCTGACATCATGTCACACAGAACTCCAAAAATGGACCGGACAAAATTATTGGCACCTTTTCAAAATTGTGGGTAAATCGTTTTATTTCAAGCATATGATTCTCATTTGAACTCACCTGTGGCAAGAAACAGGTGCTGGCAATATAGCAATCACACCTGAAGCCAGTTAAAATGGAGAAAAGTTGACTCAGCCTTTCTGTTGTGTGTCTGAGTGTGCCACACTAAGCATGGAGAACAGAAAGAAGAGCAGAGAATTGTCTGAGGACTTGAGAACAAAAATTGTGGAAAAATATCAACAATCTCAAGGCTACAAGTCCATCTCCAGAGATCTTCATGTTCCTTTGTCCACTGTGCGCAACATAATCAAGAAGTTCACAACACATGGCACTGGAGCTAATCTCCCTGGATGTGGACAGAAGAGAAAAACTGATAAAAGACTGCAACGAAGGATAATCAGAATGGTGGATAAACAGCCCCAATCAACTTCAAAACATATTCAAGCTGTTCTGCAGACTCAGAGTGCAACACTGTCATATATCGAACTACCTGTCGACATCTGAACGAAATGAAACGCTATGGCAGGAGAGCCAGGAGGACCCCACTGCTGACACAGAAACATAAAAAAGCCAGACTGGAGTTTGCCAAAATATACTTGAGGAAGTCAAAATCCTTCTGGGCAAACGTCTTTTGGACAGATGAGACCAAGGCAGAGCTTTTTGGTAAAGCTCATCATTCTACTGTTTACAGAAAATGGAATGAGGCCTACGAAGAAAAGGACACAGTACCTACAGTCAAACATGGTGGAGGTTCTAAGATGTTTTGGGGATGTTTTGCTGCCTCTGGCACTGGATGCTTTGACTGTGTAGAAGGCATAATGAAATCTGAAGACTACCAAAAGATTTTGGGGCGCAAAGTAGGGCCCAGTGTCAGAAAGCTGGGTCTGTGTCAGAAGTCATGGGTGTTCCAGCAGGACAATGACCCCAAACATACCTCTAAAAGCACCCAGAAATGGTTGAAGACAAAGCGCTGGAGAGTTCTGAAGTGGCCAGCAATGAGTCCGGATTTAAATCCAATTGAACACTTATGGAGAGATCTCAAAATTGCTGTTGGGAGAAGGCGCCCTTCAAATCTGAGAGACCTTGAGCAGTTTGCAAAAGAAGAGTGGTCAGAAATTCCATTTGAGAAGTGTAACAAGCTTGTTGACGGTTATAGGAAGCGCTTGATTTCAGTAATTTTTTCCAAAGGGCATGTGACCAAATATTAAGTTGAGGGTGCCGATAATTTTGTCCAGCCCTGTTTTTGAGTTTTGTGTGAAATGATGTTAGATTGGCTTTTTTTTCTGTTTTTTTGTGTTATTCCAATGCACATAAAGGAAATAAACATGTGGATACCAAAACATTTGTAATTGCAACAATTTTCTGGGAGAAATGGTGCATTTTCTGGGAAAATTCCAGGGGTGCCGATAATTTCGGCCATGACTGTATAATCATGAAAAAAGTCTGCCACCATTTTCAACCTCCCTAAGTGCAAAAATATCACTTTAATATAACCCTCCTTTAACCGTCACCTTATCGTGGTGGAGGGGTTTGCGTGTCCCAATGATCCTAGGAGCTCTGTTGTCCGGGGCTTTATGCCCCTGGTAGGGCCACCCAAGGCAAACTGGTCCTAGGTGAGGGATGAGACAAAGAGCGGTTAAACAAACCTCCTATGAAGAAAAACAATTTTGGACGGCGTTTTCCCTTGCCCGGACGCGGGTCACCGGGGCCCCACTCTGGAGCCAGGCCTGGAGGTGGGGCTCGATGGCGAGCGCCTGGTGGCCGTGCCTGCACCCATGGGGCTCGGCCGGGCACAGCCCGAAGAGGCAACGTGGGTCCCCCTTCCCATGGGCTCACCACCTATGGGAGGGGCCAAGGAGGTCGGGTGCAGTGTGAGTTGGGTGGTGGCCGAAGGCGGGGACCTTGGCGGTCCTATCCTCGGCTACAGAAACTGGCTCTTGGGACGTGGAATGTCACCTCTCTGAAGGGGAAGGAGCCTGAGCTAGTGCGCGAAGTTGAGAGGTTCCGGCTAGATATAGTCGGGCTCACCTCGACGCACAGCTTGGACTCTGGAACCAATCTCCTTGAGAGGGGCTGGACTCTCTACCACTCTGGAGTTGCCCCCGGTGAGAGGCGCCGAGCAGGTGTGGGTATACTTATTGCCCCCCAACTTGGAGCCTGTACATTGGGGTTTACCCCGGTGGACGAGAGGGTAGCCTCCCTTCGCCTTCGGGTGGGGGGACGGGTCCTAACTGTTGTTTGTGCGTATGCACCGAACAGCAGTTCGGAGTACCCACCCTTTTTGGAGTCCCTGGAGGGGGTGCTAGAGGGCATACCTTCTGGGGACTCCCTCGTTCTGCTGAGAGACTTCAATGCTCACGTGGGCAATGACAGTGAGACCTGGAAGGGCGTGATTGGGAGGAATGGCCCCCCTGATCTGAACCCGAGCGGTGTTTTGTTATTGGACTTCTGTGCTCGTCACGGATTGTCCATAACGAACACCATGTTCAAGCATAGGGGTGTTCATATGTGCACTTGGCACCAGGACACCCTAGGCCTCAGTTCGATGATCGACTTTGTGGTCGTGTCATCGGACTTGCAGCCACATGTCTTGGACACTCGGGTGAAGAGAGGGGCGGAGCTGTCAACTGATCACCACCTGGTGGTGAGTTGGCTTCGATGGTGGGGGAGGATGCCGGTCAGGCGTGGTAGGCCCAAACGTGTTGTGAGGGTCTGCTGGGAACGTCTGGCAGAGCCCCCTGTCAGAAGTAGCTTCAACTCCCACCTCCGGCAGAACTTCGACCACATCCCGAGGGAGGTGGGGGACATTGAGTCCGAATGGGCCATGTTCCGTGCCTCTATTGTTGAGGCAGCTGACCGGAGCTGTGGCCGTAAGGTGGTCGGTGCCTGTCGTGGCGGCAATCCCCGAACCCGCTGGTGGACACCGGCGGTGAAGGATGCCGTCAAGCTGAAGAAGGAGTCCTACAGGACCCTTTTGTCCTGTGGGACCCCGGAGGCAGCTGATAGGTACCGGCAGGCCAAGCGGAATGCGGCTTTGGTGGTTGCTGAGGCAAAAACTCGGGCGTGGGAGGAGTTTGGGGAGGCCATGGAGAATGACTTTCGGACGGCTTCGAGGAGATTCTGGTCCACCATCCGGCGTCTCAGGAAGGGGAAGCAGTGCAGTGTCAACACTGTATATGGTGGGGATGGTGCGCTGCTGACCTCGACTCGGGACGTTGTGGGTCGGTGGGGGGAATACTTCAAAGACCTCCTCAATCCCATTAACATGCCTTCCAATGAGGAAGCAGAGCCTGGGGACTCAGAGGTGGGCTCCCCCATCTCTGGGACTGAGGTCACTGAGGTGGTCAAAAAACTCCTTGGTGGCAGGGCCCCGGGGGTGGATGAGATACGCCCGGAGTTCCTCAAGGCTCTGGATGTTGTAGGACTGTCTTGGCTGACACGCCTCTGCAACATCGCATGGACATCAGGGACAGTGCCTCTGGATTGGCAGACCGGGGTGGTGGTCCCCCTCTTAGCGGTGGCTCTGAGGCTAGAGATCTGCACTGGCAATCGGAAGGTTGCCGGTTCGAATCCCGTAAATGCCAATAGGGACTCTGCTCTGTTGGGCCCTTAAGCAAGGCCCTTAACCTGCAATTGCTGAGCGCTTTGAGTAGTGAGAAAAGCGCTATATAAATGCAAAAAATTATTAAAAAATTAAATTATTATTATTAATTTAAGAAGGGGGATCGGAGGGTGTATTCCAACTACAGAGGGATCACACTCCTCAGCCTCCCTGGAAAAGTCTATTCAGGGGTCCTGGAGAGGAGGGTCCGTCGGATAGTCGAGCCTCGGATTCAGGAGGAACAGTGTGGTTTTCGTCCTGGTCGCGGAACAGTGGACCAGCTCTATACCCTTAGCAGGGTCCTGGAGGGTGCATGGGAGTTTGCCCAACCAGTCTACATGTGTTTTGTGGACTTGGAAAAGGCATTCGACCGTGTCCCTCGGGGAATCCTGTGGGGGGTACTCCGAGAGTATGGGGTACCGGCCCCCCTGATAAGGGCTGTTCAGTCCCTGTACGATCAGTGCCAGAGCTTGGTCCGCATTGCCGGCAGTAAGTCGAACCCGTTTCCAGTGAGAGTTGGACTCCGCCAGGGCTGCCCTTTGTCACCGATTCTGTTCATAACTTTTATGGACAGAATTTCTAGGCGCAGCCAGGGTGTTGAGGGGGTCCGGTTTGGTGGGCTCAGGATTGGGTCACTGCTTTTTGCAGATGATGTTGTCCTGTTTGCTTCATCAGGCCGTGATCTTCAGCTCTCTCTGGATCGGTTCGCAGCCGAGTGTGAAGCGGCTGGGATGAGAATCAGCACCTCCAAATCCGAGACCATGGTCCTCAACCGGAAAAGGGTGGAGTGCCCTCTCAGGGTTGGTAGCGAGATCCTGCCCCAAGTGGAGGAGTTCAAGTATCTCGGGGTCTTGTTCACGAGTGAGGGAAGAATGGAGCGTGAGATCGACAGGCGGATCGGTGCGGCATCCGCAGTAATGCGGGCGTTGCATCGGTCTGTCGTGGTGAAAAAGGAGCTGAGCCGCAAGGCGAAGCTCTCAATTTACTAGTCGATCTATGTTCCTACCCTCACCTATGGTCATGAGCTATGGGTAGTGACCGAAAGAACGAGATCGCGAATACAAGCGGCTGAAATGAGTTTCCTCCGCAGGGTGTCTGGGCTTTCCCTTAAAGATAGGGTGAGAAGCTCAGTCATCCGGGAGGGGCTCAGAGTAGAGCCGCTGCTCCTCCGCATCGAGAGGAGTCAGATGAGGTGGCTCGGGCATCTGATCAGGATGCCTCCTGGACGCCTCCCTGGTGAGGTGTTCCGGGCACGTCCAACCGGGAGGAGGCCCCGGGGAAGACCCAGGACACGCTGGAGGGACTATGTCTCTCGACTGGCCTGGGAACACCTTGGGATTCTCCCGGAAGAGCTAGAAGAAGTGGCCGGGGAGAGGGAAGTCTGGGCATCTCTGCTCAAGCTGCTGCCCCCGCGACCCGACCTCGGATAAGCGGGAGACAATGGATGGATGGATTATAAACAGAGATAAATGATTGTGCATCGATATTATCAATTAGTTATGATGAGAAACAAAGAAATATTGCACAATTGGAAGTGGTTCTGATGACCTTTTCCTCTATCTCAGTATACGAGAAAGTTGAGAGGATCACACTCCCAATTTTTAGAAATACAGGACATACTCTGAACATGTATACATACCCCTTTAGTAATTTCCTCCTTTCCATGGTAAAAATATTAAGACAATAAGACAAGAGAAATATGGTTAAAAAGGAAATCTATATTTAATTGCTTTACATTGCAGCGTCTGCTCTTAGTATATAGTGTAGTATAATTTTTTATATATACAAATCCAGACTGAAGAGAAGCCATTGGAACAGTACAATCATTGTCTTTAGTGGGACTGTAGTTCCGGTTCGGCAGAGTGTAGGAGATGGCCTTCTGGGTAGATGTTCCCTGACACCCCAAACATTTTGCAAATACAGTGAGCTATTTGTGACACATACCAGGTAATGGTAACTACAGCCTGAGCTATCTGAATATGTCTTTTATGGACTGTGGTCTTCCAAGGCTCAAACACAGCACATTCTTTTGACTATCTGTGAGCAGCGTACCTGCCCTAATCACTTAAGCCTTCCTGAAAGAAATGTCCTTACTTCAGCTGTAAGCATACTAACATACAGTAATTAGGCTCAAAAATCACAATTATCAAATAGTTATTTTTCAATTTGACTACAACTACACAAACCTTTTGTTCATCCTCAGTATTCCATTACATGTAAGAAGAATACACCGATGGATTTCAACCACAGTAATGCCACACAACAGCATGTCTTAGAACGTATAGACTGTACAAAGAATTTCATTTTGCTGTAAATCTGCTGTTTTAACTAAATACATAAAGGAAAAATGTAATGTAAAGGAAAGTTGATTTTATTTTTGTTTTTACCTGTATGATGGTGTGCTATATTGCAGGATTTTCTGAACTTGTATCCAGCTGAGGTAAGATGGAAAATGATATCACTGTGTAATGGAAATGTCCTAAGTCTTAAATTGGTGAGATGACAAAGGTCATATACAGCTTGAACATAGGAATTTGTGTCACTGCAAGACAAATGAATACATGTTAATATTTATTAAGGATGAGCATTCACTTAGCAGAAATGCATTTTACATGGAAAAACATTTTTAATGACATTAAAGACTGTGTGATTCTGTTTCCTGGGGTTTTTGGAGGCACAAGAACAATTACACCACTGATCTCCAGTGTTGCTTCTCTGTTACCTAAGGACCATTTAATACCCAAAGTAAAAGTCCCTGTTATAAATACCACCACAATAAAAACCACGCCATAATAAAAACAGTTCCTAGGGAAAGCTCTACTAAGACCTAATACATACTACTCTATTAATCCCATAGGGACAATTGTCTTTTTGCATGACCTTTAGGGGTCAGAGCACAGGTTCAGCATCCCTGGAGCAATTGTCAGGTTAAGGACTGTCACGCACGTGCGCATGGGGAGCAGTTTAAGGACCTGACACGCACCGCGACAAGTCATGCCAGGGGACAACGGCAGCGTACTAACCTCTCTCTTCTTATTTCCCCAGAAAGAATGAGGCTCCGTCGCCTTAATACCACCATAGCACTTCCGGGTTCCTTTCTTCCCTCTGGTCCCCCTGTGATGATGTCAGTTACCCATCCAGCACCACGATTTTCCCAGCATCCCACCATTTAATTTCCGGTCCATCCACATAAATTGTCCGTCTACCCCTCCTTCTACGTCTTTGAGTTATTTGAAACTATTGACCTGTGATTTTGTTACAGTATATGGGGCTAACAACCCCAACCTTTTATGCGATTGTGTTTAGTTCATTACAGAACCTGGCTCAAGGGCCCAAACAGAGTAGGATCGCTTCTGGCAGTAATGGGATTTGAACCAGCAACCTCCCAGATACCAGTGCAGATCTTTAGCCACAAGGCTATTATCCTACCTTAATAATGAGAACATCTGATGGGACTCCTTCTCCTTGTCCAACGTTCAGAGACTACACCACATGTCAGCATGATTTGTCTCCACTCTAGTGTATTATGATTTTTTGGATGGTAAAAGAAACCAATCTAATATAGAGAAGCGGCATCATTGGACACTGTCAAAAAACTGCTAAATCAACTAATAAATGAAATGTTTAAAAAACCCTCTTTTAATCTCCTGTGTTGTACAGTAACACACTAGAAATACTTACTGTACTTGAAGTATGTTTTGAGAATACTATGCTTTTACTTCACTTCATTTTCAAACACAAATGGCTACTTTTACTCTGAAATGTTTTGCTCTACTCATCTGCATTATTAAACTACAAAACAAATGAGCTACACAAATGCACATTTTTATCCCACCGGCATTAAGACCCGGCCTACCTACTAGTTCCAAGTATAGGACAGAACTGGACATTGGTGACATGCAATCCCAGTCTCTGTTATTTTGGAGCTGATCCACAGGCTGCAGCAAAGTGTACATGTGTGTTTATGTGCTCTTGGTCATTCACCTTGTCACATTGAAACAGTGCTACTTAAAACTACCTACAACTCCCAGCAGCCTCAGCTGTATTATATAATTGGGCAGATTCAGAGGGCACAGGGGTTGCTGGAAGGGCAGATAATTAAGCAGGCTTTCAATGGTAGCATTGCTACCTCGCCACAATGCGAACAGGAAGGTGGGGAGGTTAAGCTCCTATGTGGAGTCAGCATGTTTTTTTTCTGTGTCTCCATTGGTTTCCTCCAAGTGCTCAGGTCTCCACCCCTACACAGTCCATAGACATGTATGTTATGTGGATTGTCGAAAGTAAATTGGCCCCTGATTTTTACATGTGCTTACCCTGAATTGGGCTGGCATCCTGTCTAGTTCCTGTTCCTGCATTGCACCCAATTCCTGGTGGGATTTGCTCCAGTTTCCCTGGATTAGTAGGCGGTTTAAGTAAAAGGATGAATGGATAAAATAAAATGAAATAAGGAGAGGTCTTACATTAACTTGTAACAGTTGTCATTTGTGTTTAGTGTCATTGTCTGGTTGTACATTTCATCATTATTGTATAGTAAAAAATCTGAATAAGTTTTGGAAGCCTATGGACTACCTGGGAAGGAACACCTGACTTGGGGGGCCAATAAAAGCTGCAAGGGGGTAGGGTGGGCAGACCAGACCTTAAATAGTGAAGGTGCAGTAGCAAATAATGTGACAGGGAAGGAACAGCACCAGAGAGAAAGTTGCATATACATATAAAAGGGAAAAACTAAGGCACCTACTGAAGATGTCAGGTAGACCCGGGTTCATTTTTATAGAAGGTAAGAGGAGTGGATGACATAAAAGATCCTTTTATCTTTTTTATGGTGAATTTGGGAGAGGGCCTGACATGTCTGTGTTAGGAGGCAGTGGAAGATAAACGATTCTCTAGATTGTAGTATGAAATAACGGACATTAAAAAACAGTAATTCTATAGATGGGCACTTTAGAGTGCAGAGGGTGCAGACCTATAAATACCTCAGAGTGCAGCTGGATGATAAATTGGACTGGTCTGCCAATACTGATGCAGCATAAAGAAGAGGGACACCTCACGCCTGGACAAACTGGTGAGGAAAGCAGGCTCTGTGGCAGAGCGACGGGTGCTGAGCAGGCTCCTGTCAATCATGGAGAATCCACTGCATCCACTGAACAGGATCATCTCCAGACAGAGGAGCAGCTTCAGCGACAGACTGCTGTCACCGTCCTGCTCCACTGACAGACTGAGAAGATCATTCCTCCACCACACTATGCGACTCTTCAATTCCACTGTGGGGGAGGGGTAAACGTTAACATTATAAAAAGTTATTGACTGTTATATCTGCTTCGCACTCTCCACCTTGCACTTTTTAACTTGCACTATGTTTTTATCACTCTTTAATTAATATTGTTTTTATCAGTATGCTGCTGCTGGAGTATGTGAATTTCTCCTTGGGGATTAATAAAGTATCTATCTATCTATCTATCTATCTATCTATCTATCTATCTATCTATCTATCTATCTATCTATCTATCTATCTATCTATCTATCTATCTATCTATCTATGTTATATAGTGCCTCTATCTATCTATCTATCTATCTATCTATCTATCTATCTATCTATCTATCTATCTATCTATCTATCTATCTATCTATCTATCTATCTATCTATCTATCTATCTATCTTTAAAGGACTTTTTTTCTCATTCTCTGTTAAACTTTATTGTTATTTGTGTGTTTGTGCTATATTAGAGGAGTGTTTTGTGTTGTAATCCATAAGTGTGCGGGGTGAACAGCACTGGATTTTTGTAAATAGATAATTTATTTGTTGGCCATATTTTATAGTATTTAGAATAACAATTTCATTTCCAGTCATATATTTTGCTTCTGTTGGTGTGCTCTGTACTTGCTTTGTGTGGCCAGTAGGAAAGTACTGTTGGTCACTCTTGTTCTGGTTTATTTATTCTTTCTTGTCTTTTTGCTTCCATCCTAGGGATCAGGGGCACATATTATAATCATACAATCTTAGAGCGGGAAAAGGGTCTTGTGGAGCAATACAAACTTATACTCGATTACACTTAATATCAGATACCTTCAAAAGTCTACTTGAGTAGTGTGCTCTTGGGCAAATTTTACTTTTACTTGGGTAACTTTTCTGAAAAGCATCTGACACTTTTACTCAATTATGGTTGTTGAGTACTTTATAAAACACAGTTAATAATTTTTATCACATAAAACTACATTTATGAAGCAAAGTTGTTACAGACCTTTCCAGTTGACAGTTACTGTTGTAACTGAAAGCACATTTTAGTATGATATCAAGGGTCAGGAGGCTTATTTGCTGAAACATTTCCACAGACTCATCATACTTGTTTGAGTATCTTTCCAGTTTTTTCTGCAAACAAAAATAATATACACCTTTTTAAGTAAGACAATGCAAAAATTGGAAGAATGCTAATCCATCCATCCATTTTCCATACCGCTGAATCCGAACACAGGGTCACGGGGGTCTGCTGGAGCCAATCCCAGCCAACACAGGGCAGGAACCAATCCCAGGCAGGGTGCCAACCCACCGCAGGACACACACAAACAAACCCAGCATACACCAGGGCCAATTTAGAATCGCCAATCCACCTAACCAGCATGTCTTTGGACTGTGGGAGGAAACCGGAGCGCCCGGAGGAAACCCACGCAGACACGGGGAGAACATGCAAACTCCACGCAGAGAGGACCCGGGAAGCGAACCTGGGTCCCCAGGTCTCAAACTGCAAGGCAGCAGCGCTACCCACTGCGCCACCCAGAATGCTAATAAGTAATTAGTAATATCCAGTCATACCAGCTAATGTATAGTGAACATTTTATTATGTGCTAAAAATGTATATACATATGCAATATATGCTTTTAGGAATTGGTGCCAGAGGGCGCTCAAATATTTCTGGATGGGAAAGGCTAAACGCCAGAGGTCCCCTCATGGCACTTATCATAAAACTTTCTCTCATTATAAATAAACTTATAATTGCTAATTACTTTATTTCTTATTACACACATATTTAACTTTTGAGAGAAAAATGGAGGACTCAGGGAAAACCCACATAGACTTGGGAATATCATACAAACTCCACATAAAGAGTGAACAAATCAGGAATCAAACCAAGGAACAGTGAGGTGTAAGGCAGCAGGCCTCTGGACTATGCCACCCTAATTACAGTATATAAAAATTATCCATTGATCTATCTGTTTTCAAACCTGCTTAGTCCAATTCAGGTTTGGACAGGAAGGGAAGATGCAGTTACTGTAAGTGCTAAGTTACTATATTTTTAATCACCAATTATTAAAACTCTTATTATCCAGTACTTCACCAAATCTCCATAATTACTAGCCTAGCATTCAATCATTTCCACTATAAAAAAAAGTTATAACCGGCATGTCATTGTATTAATTAATTAATTATAGGTTGACCAATGCAAACTAAACATAGCTGCCATAGGAAACATAGTAAGTCATACCAGCAGAACATTTACAGAATCCCCCATTACTTTCACGTATGGTTTTAAGATATCATAATGAAATCCAGGCGTCAGGAGTCTTCTATGTCTGAACCATTTACTGCCATCGGAGACTAACAAACCTTCACCTGTAAAGATAAATAAATGAATAAATAAATCCAGAGTGAACAATGAATAACCTAAGAATGGTACTTTGCTTTATTACTTTTTAAAATTCAGTTCGATGTAACTATTTGTTTTTCTTTGAATTGTTTGCCTTTTAATATGCATTATCACTAATGATAAGCAAACCCCACTGAATTAGGTTCGTCTCGAGTTTGGCAAAATTGTAGAAATGTTTGGGAACTTTGTCAAATTCGGTTAAAATGCATTGACGTCAATAAGAAAGGAGAAAGTGGACTACAATGTGAAAAGAGTGAGTGGATAATAATGGTGCAATGGTCTTTTTAAGTGTCGCTGGGGGCTAGGGAAGTGTTTGCCAACTATGCTAGACCAATTATTGTGGCCAAATCGTGACCAGAACTGTGAAGATACCTTGCTAACTACTGTAAATTAATAGAATTAAATATAAGAGCAGTAAATTTCTTGAAGACAGTGGTAACTGGAGCAGGAGGCATGAATTTGTTGAGGCTTTGAGCCAACAGATTCCATAATAGGTACTCACCTCTCTTGAACCAAAATATAAAGGATTTTATTTTCCTTGACACTTTTGCTCATTCACTGCCGCTGTTACAAAATAAGCACAACACTAAAGCATTCAGATTTTTCACTTCTTCCTGTTTGCATCAACTGTACAGCACTCTGGGTAATACTATTAAAATGGAAGGCTCATATATTACATACAGGTCACATACAAGTTCACAAAAAAATATATTAACTTTAAGACACAAATACATCAACACATTTCCAGTTTCCTTCTGCATGCACATTTTGTGTTTAAATGTATTCACAAATTTTTTCACAAATTTTAGCATACACGGAAAACAATTCTTATGAAATCCATACCAGAAAAGGAATTTATTCCGGTATAGTGGTGCATCTGATATACTCCGTAATACTGGGATCAGTGTTAAATACTCTGGGGGGGGGGGGATGTCCCATCCAAAATTGGCTGCTGCAGCTCTGTGATGTCATGCTGTTCTCGCAAAGCATCATGGGACACTGGGAAAAAAAGTTTGCCTAAGCCAGTACACTGAATTTTCAGGAAAATATTTACTGGATGAGTTCACCGGTGACCCAATCAACACTAATTATGACTGATGAAAAAAAAAAACCATTGAAACATCTTTGAAACTGTTTTTCACCATTCAGTAGATTGCTAAAGATAACATAACATACACATTTACCTGATTGGGTGGGTATGGGAAACTGAGCAATAAAACAGGAACCATAATAGATGAATCCCATAGAGCACACAAGGCAAAAAGGAGTTGCCAGAAAGGACAGTCCAACGTGGACAAGTCCCAATACAAAATCCAAAGAATAGTCAAAATGCAGAGCAAAGCAGTCAAAAACCCAATGAATTCCAAAAATCTCAGAACTAAACTAAAAAGTGCTCACTAAACTCCCAAGCAAGTTCAAAATGTTTTTATTTTAGTTTCATAAGCTTCCATTCTTTCACTCAGCTTTTTCTTTAACACACACTCTACATCCTTCAGAGCCTCTTTGTCACATTGAATGCTCTCTTTTTCTCTTCCAGGAGACCTTTTAGCTGCTTAGTAATCCCCATGTGACTCACACAGCATTTCCCAGTCTGTCATATGGAAGCAGTCATTGAGAGTCATTTCATCCTCCAGGCTCTTCTTCCTCACTATTCTTGTGGTAACAGGCTGCCGTCTAATAATAGACTTGTAGCTAGGAGTAAGATGAATCAGGCTGTGGTCACATTTGCCCAAATGAGCCAGTAGTTTACATTTAAAGACATCTTTAACATTTGAACACAGCAGGTCCAGCTTGTTGTTTCTTCGAGTGGAACCAGTCACAAACTGATAGAAATTTGTCATCATTTGTTCCAGTTGTTGTCATTAAAGTGTTGGTGACAGAATGAATCATTTCCATTGCTAGGTCCCCATTTGCGGAGGGAGGACTATAAGCATTAATAAGGATGATGTAATATATCTCCATGGACTACCTGCTCTTTTAACTGCTGTGGAGAACAGCCCGGACACAGACAGGTAGACATGATGGTTTCACCACACACACGTTTATTTACAGCTATTATTTACAATAGTGAGCACAAACCCAGTGACGCAGCACCAATTACCCCTTAAGTCCTGGCCACACAACACAATGCCTTCACAATCTCTGGTCCGTCTCCACTCCTCTCCACCGAGCTTCATCCACTTCCACCCGACTCTTGCCCTTGAATGGAGGGAGGCGGCCCCTTTTATACACCCCCAGATGGGCTCCAGGTGCTTCCCGACACTCTTCCATCGACACTCTCTTGTGTGGCGGACTGCGCAACCGGAAGGACTCCAGGTGTCCCCTCTTTTCTTCCCCCCAGCACTTCCGGGTGTGGCGGAAGCGCTGGGGTCCAGGGTCCCCAAAGCCTCAGTGTGCCCCCTGGCGGTGGCCACGGGCCCCTACAGGGTAGAGCGTCCAAGCTTCCAACCCGTGGCCCCCAAAGCCCCCAAAGCAACCAGGGCGGTCACCCCCTCGTGTTCTGGAGGAGGCACAAGCCCTTCTCCGGTCCTCCTGGGCATCCCGGCAGGGCATGAACCCCAGCCGGGTGCCAAACTGCCTTCTCTTTTCACATTAGAAGCCAGACGGTTTTGATCATTTTTAACATGCTGCACTTTCCTGTAGATCGACAATGTCTCACCCAATAGATCACATTGGGTTCTAGGGCCATAAAGTTAGGGTTGGGTGGCCTAACTTGAGACCTCAGCCATTCAACATGATTAGAGAGAGCCTGGTAACAAACATGTTTGTGAGGGACGAACTGGCATCCCAGCTGATCGGTACCCCGCTCTCTCACCTGGCCAGGAGGCCTTGAGGTAGGCCAGGGAGTGTATGACAACATCTCCTTTCTGTGCCAGCTTTATAGCACAGTTTGTGCAACTATGTCGTTTACTATATGACAAATAATTACGACTTTGTTAAAAAACATTTAACACTTAGACACAAAAAAGCTAAATATATATAAATGCAATGAAAAGGGACTTACCAATCCATGGAATCAAAAATGTATATGTAAAAGAATCTTTCGGCTCTGTAAATGCAAGTGTGAATATGCTTATTTATTATACTCCCTCTCATACAGTTCTTTTTTGTACAGTTTCAAAGCCTCATTAAAATGATTAGATTAAATAATTTAATATTTACAGTACAGCTCAGTTAATTAGTTAAATTCAGTAATAAGCAAAACTTAAAAAAAAACATTCATGTATTTAAGTATTTACATTTATGCGTCACAACTACTTTGACAAAAGGCAGAAATTATCTTTTGCTTAGCAAAATAAAAATATTAATTTTAAAATATCGATCAAAAAGAGAAGTCAGACAGGCAGGGTATGGTTCACTATAAAGAAAATAACAAAACCAAAAGACCATTCAAGTGAAATATTTAGGGAAAAAGTCAAGCAACCAATAAACCAACAAGAACTGGATTTGAGTAAAAGGTTGAAACAATTGCAATTTACAAGACTTTTCTTTGAAAACAAAGCAGATAGCAAATGGGGCAACACGGTATTTCATGGCCACTGTTACGTCTCATTTCTTCATGAAGATGAAAACACAAAGTTGATTTTTTTTTCCTTAGCCACCACTACAAATATAATTTTTGGGTGGAGTTTTTATGACTGAGGGTCCCAAAGCACTAGATTTCCAAGAACACTTCACAAAATGCCCACTAGAGCAGGAAATCCTGCAAAAAACTCCAGTCTAGATATTGTATAAGAAAGGGCCATGCAGAATTTTTATAAAACAAAAGATTTACGTTGATAAAAAAATGCTCTGTAAGTACATGATGCTTCACAGAACACAAAAAGCAAAAAAAGTTGCCAGCAAGGGTAATCCAAGGTGAGCAAATCCCAAAGGAAAATCCAATGGCGAACATTTCCTGTTTCTAAAAACAAAAGAAATGTTACCAGTTGTGTTTCAGATGTTGTAAGTCACCTTGGATAACAGTGTCAGTCAAATAATAATGTAAGTATTATATTATAGATTTTTATAAAACCAGGGTATATTGGGCTTAGGCTTGCATGCAGTAAATCAACATACCTGTTGTAGTAAGAATGACTTTAGCATACTCAGGATGACAGATGTTGAGGAAAGGTACAAAAGGTCCAAACCATAATGGAAAGGCATAAGGATACACTTTCCCCCAAGAACAGGATACGTCCAGATCTGTTCCATCTTGACGAAACTTTTTTTTCATAATGTTATAAAAAAAAGAGAGAAAACACAACAAAAAAGAAAGAATATCACTCTTATTCGTAATTTTTTTTTGTTTGAAAATTATTTTGTTAAAAATGAAAAGTCTCATTTCAGGGTCATTGAAAAAAATCCAATGAACTGAGACTGAATTCAGAACACAGAGCAAAAATGGAATCAGAATTGGCAAGACAGCACTTCAAAGCCAGCCATATAATCTCCATAAAATATATAAACTATATGGCTGGTGCATCCTGAATCAGAAAGTAAATTTAGCAACACAGCCATCACAAATCCCAGTTAGCACAATACATTTGGCCCAATTCTGGTTCAGCTCTGGCGCTGTCAGCATTGATCTGGCTCAGCGCATGTTCACAAGCCCACCCTGATCAGACAACTGGTGAATTAGTGGCCCAACTATGGCACTTCACCTTGGCGCTGACTCCAGAATAACCACACCGTACTGAATGCAGCTATGACATGTCGCATTTGAGACAACTCTACATCAGCGTTTCTCAACCTTTAAGTATTTGCGACCCGAGTTTTCATAACAGTTTTAATCGTGCCCCCCCCTAACGTTTTTTTGAAAGGAGCCCACTAATACCAATTTGTTCTTTTTTAATTAATGATATATCCATCCATCCATCCATCCATTTTCCAACCCGCTGAATCCGAACACAGGGTCACGGGGGTCTGCTGGAGCCAATCCCAGCCAACACAGGGCACAAGGCAGGAAACAATCCCGGGCAGGGTGCCAACCCACCGCAGGACACACACAAACACACCCACACACCAAGCACACACTAGGGCCAATGTAGAATCGCCAATCCACCTAACCTGCATGTCTTTGGACTGTGGGAGGAAACCCACGCAGACATGGGGAGAACATGCAAACTCCATGCAGGGAGGACCCGGGAAGCGAACCCAGGTCCCCAGATCTCCCAACTGCGAGGCAGCAGCGCTACCCACTGCGCCACCATGCCGCCCTAATGATATATCATAGATGCATATTTTATTATACCTACTTAACTTTTATCAACATTTATCTAACTCTATATTTACTTATCTAGTATCAGAATGTAGTTTAAGTTAATTTGTTTTGGTTTCAATAGATGTATTTTTCATATTTTCGATTCTTGTTTTCTTTTTTTCACATCTTCGTGCCCCCCCTTTTTGTTACTAGGGAAGCTCGCCCCACAGTTTGAGAACCACTGCACTACATTATAAGCCTAAGTTAAACTCTGATCATTTCTGGTAGGAGGAAGTTGTTGCTCATTGTTTAATTAAAGTCTCATTGATTGTTAGGGTGGGCGGCATGGTGGCGCAGTGGTAGCGCTGCTGCCTCGAAGTTAGGAGACCCGGGTTCGCTTCCCAGGTCCTCCCTGTGTGGAGTTTGCATGTTCTCCCCGTGTCTGCGTGGGTTTTCTCCCACAGTCCAAAGACATGCAGGCAAGGTGAATTGGCATTTCTAAATTGTCCCTAGTGTGTATGTGTGTGTGTGCCCTGCGGCCTGGGGTTTGTTTCCTGCCTTGCGCCCTGTGTTGGCTGGGATTAGCTCCAGCAGACTCCCGTGACCCTGTGGTAGGATATAGCAGGTTGGATAATGGATGGATGATTGTTAGGGTTGTTTTCAAAATTCATTTCTTTCACATGTTTTCCTCAGCCTTCCTTATTTTCTACATGTTAAATGAAAATAAATATTAATGGTGTACGCCTGTGACTCGTTTTACTCACTGCTTATTAAAACATGTTTTTATTGAAGCTCTTTTTTCATATTGTTAATCCACTAGTTTGCTTTTAATGCAGTTATATTACAAATAAATTATAAGTCAGTTTGTAAGTAAAGGATTGAAGTAAATATTGAAACAGTAAAGCAATGGATCACCAGAGGTAATCAGCAATTCTAACGTGAAGTGTATAAGAACCAGAATCTATCATTGTGACAGCAGCGTTCCCGAATCTTTGGCTGGTGCATCTGCCTGGCCTGACTTGAGCTAGAGGCGTGTGATCTTTCCTAGGGGATTCAGGTCAAGTGCTACCTACCTACAGACATGAACATGTGTGTTGGTCCCCTTATAGCTCATTGAAAAAATGCTGTAAGCCTTCTGAAAAGTAATTCAATGAAAAATAATTGTCCCCTGTATAACTACATGCCTTTGATATGTCATCGAATAGAGCAGTGAAAGGCAACCTTTTTCGAGTTGCGGCGCACTAAGTCCAAAAAGTTTCTTTCGCGGCGCACCTGAGGGACTGCCCATAAATAAAAGTCGTGACGACACAATCTATGGACAATCGCCAATAAAAACAGTAGCGTTCGTATTTTCTCGTTCTATATTTGCTCCGCCTTCTTCTATCCGTAAAGTGAGCGAGATCTTCTAACAACGAGACTTTTTAAGTCTCACGAGATGTGTTTTTGACACCACTGGTGTTGATATTATGATGAATGGTGAACAGCGAAAATTTTAACTTGCATTCAAAATAAATACATTCGTTTATTCAACAATCTGATTAACCGTTATCTGTTTTTCCAACATATTTTTTTTTTAAACATTATCTTTTTAATCAACCAAAAGTTCAAAAACACTAGCAATTTTAAATATTTTACAAAAGTTTTCGCAGCGGCCCTAGAAAATTCCACGGCGCGTTGCCCGACAGTGGAATAGAGCAAAACCAAGTGTGAAAAGTGATCAAGTATTGTTTATTCTACCAAGATATTCTCAAATGACCTGGGCACATTTGTTGATACTCCTAGAAAATATCATAAATAATTGGATTAGAGGGAATTTTTACACCAGCTGTTTCCATCCATCCATCCATCCATTTTCCAACCCGCTGAATCCGAACACAGGGTCACGGGGGTCTGCTGGAGCCAATCCCAGCCAACACAGGGTACAAGGCAGGAAACAATCCCGGGCAGGGTGCCAACCCACCACAGGACACACACAAACACACACCAAGCACACACTAGGGCCAATTTAGAATCGCCAAACCACCTAACCTGCATGTCTTTGGACTGTGGGAGGAAACCGGAGCGCCCGGAGGAAACCCACGCAGACACGGGGAGAACATGCAAACTCCACGCAGGGAGGACCCGGGAATCGAACCCAGGTCCCCAGATCTCCCAACTGCGAGGCAGCAGCGCTACCCACTGCGCCACCGTGCCGCCCCCAGCTGTTTCCTTTCTTCAGTATCACATAGGTATCCAAGCGTGAAGTCAGCTTTTCAGCTGATTTAAATGGAGAAAAGTCGTCACTCTCCTGTTTGGTATCATCATGTGTCCCACTCTGAACATGGACCAGAGAAAGCAAAGAAGACAGTTGCCTGAGGAGATCAGAAAGAAAATTAAAGACAAGCATGTTGAAGGCAGATGCTAGAAGACCATCTCCAAGCAGATTGATGTTCCTGCTTGCAAATATCTCTCTATTATAATAAAAAATCCTGGGAGGAGATAAGACTTTTTAGCCTGGAATGAGAGGTGACTTTTTGAGAGAGATACTTTCAAGTCCCACAAGACAAGACTTTGTGCCAAGAGATTTAACCACACCCAGGGCTGGAAATAAAAGACAAAGAGTAGATGACAAAGTAGTACGTCATAAAGAATTTAAAAACTTTGGCGCGATACACATGCAGAGCAGGTTAGAGATAATGGAAGTAGGAAAATTCGAAAGTCTCAAAAAAAAGGTAGTAAAAATCGCATTAGAGCAAACAAAAGGAAATTATTAATCTTTGAAATAACAGAACAGCGAGAAAAGATTGAATATATTGTTCAGATTTAAACTTTAAGTTGCAGACTTGCAGATTGTCTAATTCGTGTTGCCATCAAGGAAAAGTAGTGTTTATTCCCGATGAAGAGGCCTATTCATGAGAATTAAAAGATTTGTTGTTTGGTGAAAGTGAAATCCACATACACGAGAGGTAGAGATGTTAAGTGGCTTGCGCATAGCACAGGCTGGGCGGGGGGTTGGCGAGCAAAGCAAGCAGGGGTAAAGCCCCCTAGTTATTAAGAAGTTTAAGGTCCATGAGAGCCGACCTCCCCAGGCACGGTTGCAAGAGGAAAATCGACCCCAGAACAGGCAGAAGGACAGTGAGAATGGTAGACAAAAAGCCAAGGACAACTAGTAAAGAGAAACAAGCTGAACTCCAAGGTCAAGGTCCGTCAGTGTCTCGTCACACCACCCGCCGCTTTTTGAGTGACAGTGAGCACAATGGAAAAAGACCCAAGAGGACTCCACTGTTGAAAGAAAAACGTAACAGAGACAGACTAAAATTTGCTAAAATGCATATTGATGAGCCCCAATGCTTCTGGGTGAATGTATTTGGACAGATAAGACAAAACTGGAGCTTTTTGGCAAAACATCTCAGCTTGTCCGTAGATGAAGAAATGAAGTTTTCAAAGAAACGAACACCAGACCACCTATTAAACATGGAAGAGGCTTGCTTATGTTTTAGGACTGCTTTGCAGCACCTGGCACGGAGTGCTTTGAGTCAGTGCAGGAAACAATGAAATATCAAGACCATCAAGACATTCTGGATCAAAATGTACTGCCCAGAGTCAAAAATCTCACAGGTCATGGATCATCCAACAGGAAAATGAGCCAAAACACACAACTAAAGTTACCCAAAAATGGCTAAGAACAAACATTGGACTATTCTGAGGAGCCCTGATTTCAATCCATTTAAACATCTATGGAAAGAACTGAAACATGAAGTTTAGAAAAGACTCCCTGCAAACATGGGGCATTTTACTCAGGAAAAGTGGGCTAAACTACCTGTGGGCAGGTGCAGAAGTCAGACGGAGAACTCCAGGAATTGCTTCTTTGCAGTGATTGCTTCTAATGGTTGAGCAAGAAAATATTGGGCTAAGGGTTCATTCATTTTTGTCCATGCCATTTTCATTTGTGCTGTTAATTGAAATATTTTGTTGAATCAAATTTGTGTTAAATACAGACTAAACAATGATGAGTGCCAGTTACTTTTGTCAGGTCCCTTTTGTCACCATGAACTCTTTTTTGTAGCAGTGTTTTCTAGAAGAATATTTATGACCATCCATCTAACAGCTAACAGCCTGGGAAAAATAAGAACAATCCACACCAGCAAACCTACAACTTGTATATATTCTTTAGCCAACTGAAAGGTACAGTCATGCTTTTGTATTGTTTAATACTAAATAGAACTTCTTTATGCAGACTGTTTGAAAAGACTGCAGCATAAAACGACGCAGATGTTTCTGTAGAGACCAGTGATGTCACTTGCTATTACTGAGTTTGTGGAAGAACTCAAAATCCCAAAAATCAATGCAGTGGCTTGAGCTATGCCGTGCATGATCAGCCCATTTCCTAGCCATTGCATTGATTCTTGAGAAGATGGAGTAGGCCAGGATGCTTCATGAGTAGAGTTGTAAGTAAGCGTGTCTTTGTGGATATGGGAAGAAAACACGAATAGCTGGAGGAAACCCCACAAAGACATATGAAGTCTACACAGGCCAAGACATGAGACAGACAGACAGACAGACAGACAGACAGACAGACAGACAGACAGACCGACAGACCGACAGACCGACAGACCGACCGACCGACAGACCGACCGACCGACCGACCGACCGACCGACCGACCGACCGACCGACCGACCGACCGACCGACCGACCGACCGACCGACCGACCGACCGACCGACCGACCGACCGACCGACCGACCGACCGACCGACCGACCGACCGACAGACAGATAGATAGATAGATAGATAGATAGTATCTGATGGAGTGAAAAGGAGAAGATTTCAGGTTTAGAAATGTCCATGTTAACATCCAGACCTCAACCTCAATGAATCAATCGGTAGGATCTTAAGGGAGATGCGCATAAACAAGAGCCATCAAATAGCAATGAACTGAAGCAGTGGTGTAAAGAGGAGTGGACCAAAATGTCTCCAGGTAGATTGAAGAGATCAATGAAAACTAATACAGAAAATAGTTACTTCGAGTTATTATTGGTAATTCTACAAGGCTTCAAATAATCTGTTGCAAATAAATAGTGACAAACTAAAGTGTTAGGTGTTGTTGTCTTTATCTTATTTCATGACTTATTAATGACTATATGAATATTAGATAGGTGCTGATATGTAGACCCATAGTCCCGAAAAAAGGGTGTACTGTGCTTTAGTCAGTCAGGTCATCTATGCAGAATGAAGACTATGTGTTATTTACTTATGTGCTTTAATCAGCACATACTTACATGCTTACTCCCATAATAATCATGATATTGTACTATAACATATACAATTTTTGAAGTCTTTTCTTTTATTATCAGCAAGGATTCCAAGTCCCCCCTGAATTCAAACCCTGAGTTCAACCCTTTCCACTTCGCTCAGCAGCAGTGCATTGACAAAAAATTTCTATTTTTCTTATCTTTTTTTTTCTTTTCTTTTCTTTCCTTTCTCCAAAAACTAAACAGTTTTTGATCCACTGCTGGCTATGTTCTAAGGTCATTCACTGCAAAGTGTAATTAGACAGACTCTACTAAACAAAGATTCTGACCTTGGACTTCGTTAGATAACAGTAAAAAAAAAAAATAGGTGCAAGTGCAATGCCGCTAGTGACTCTGAAATAAAAGATTTTATGATGTTTCCAAACCAGATGTTTGGTGAAGTTTACTGTTCTTGGAAATATACTCTGATTTACTTATTGTTATGGTGATGGTGGTGCTTGGTACAATCGACTTGACATATTGCGCGTACCCAGTTAGTATTTGGAATCAATAAAGAGCAAACATCATTGTAAGTATCCATCTTTGAAAAATAAGTTCAGTATTTTCCATTTCTTCAACATTATGGTAGATATGAATGTGCCGCATGAAATTGCATTCTAAAGTGAAGCATATATTATAAGTTTTAAAGGTAACTAGCCTGCTCTTGTATTTTATAATGGAGGTTTGGGGCACCAGGATCCCATTATCAAAAAACAAAGCCTTAAACCTTACTGAATATCTCCATTTTTCAAGCCAATGCTATCAAGTTCTGATCTGTGTTTTGAGATTATACACATAATAAAGTATCTATCTATCTATCTATCTATCTATCTATCTATCTATCTATCTATCTATCTATCTATCTATCTATCTATCTATCTATCTATCTATCTATCTATCTATCTATCTATCTATCTATTGCAAAATAATGTATTCATCTTGTTTTAAGGAGGGAAAAAAAAAAGCATTCTTGTGAGTGTCAGACATTTTAGAAGAAAATTAGCTGCATGCTTCACTTCGCTGCTTGTCTTCCTCCAGGGCACCTTTCAGGGCCAGGGGTGTGGATTCACCTCGGAAAGTCTTTGCCAAGCACTCTTATTGACATTGACTGTTAATGCCCAGATGTGAATCGCTGCCTCTGTTCTGTAGACAACTAGACAATAATAAGTGAAAAAAAAAAATCTTGTTTTCAATTGGTTTTATGCTTTCAAGGCACAGAAGCTTATTTTGTTATTTTGCAAAGATATTGCCTGCTGCCACTGGAGTGAAAATGTTGGCCTGATTAAGACCTCCACAAACCCCTGGGTGACTTAATGAATAGAGATCCTTAGCAGAGAGTTAATCATGCTTTTAAAAAATGCAACACACAGACTTCTTGACGTTTAATGCATTCAGAAGCTTTGTTTGTAGGGAGTCTCGAGCTGTGAAGAGGAGTGGGTTCTACCTGGACGATTTCATTGTGAAATTAAGCAATCGGGATTGGTACAAAAACCAGCAGCCACCTTGTCCCTTAGGATTGGCAGACGTCCCTTATATAAGGGATATGTCCCATATTTGATCATTTTTGTCCCCTGTCCTGTATTGACCTTTCAGGGACACCCAAATGTCCCATATTTAGTTCATTTTCAAATTTCATAATAAAAATATATTTTTACTATTACGGTACTTAGTTGTAACTTTATAAGTAATTATGCTTTCTTTTCTCAGATTCTCTTGATGAAAATAACCCAAATGTAACGAGGAAAGCTGTGTTTGCTGCCTTTTTCCAACATGTTCACTTGATATGGCTGGCTGAGGACAGCAACACTCTTACCATTTTGCTCTCCAGCCACGCTGCTGTGCAGTTCTGGATCAGCATTGCAACATACAGAGTCATACTGTTGTCTGGATTAAATAAATATTTTCAAATGACTTCACTTTCGTTTTCCTCATAACCCATTAAAATCCCTGGTTTATGTTTTTAACTTATGTCTCTATTTTTATATAGTAGGCCTATAATGGTCTGGGTATGTAGAGGGCATGTATAAATTTACTGTATATATATATATATATGTATATATATATATATATATATATATATATATATATATATATATATATATATATATATATATATATATATATATATAGTAATACAGGGAGAGATTTTATGAGTGTCCTGTATTTCTAATTTTCTAATTTGGCAACCTAAAACCGATTTTGCAGACTCCCCTCATTTCACGCATAATTCAAGCCAAACACTGCCATGCCCGTCTGTACTGGGCACTGCAAGCAGCCGATTGCTCGGCTATTTAATTTCACACAGAGCATTGGCCTCGTGGGGCTTTGGTGGAAGGTGTGTTGTTGTTTTTTTCGGGGTGGCCTAAACCCCTGATCGCAGATGTCCGACCCCCGATCTTTGAGAGGCACCCCCGTGACGCCGCTCCCGCTAAAACATAACTCCCACCCCAACCCGTTCTTCGATCTGACATCCGTGTGTAACTCACGCGATGTCCTTGGGGTGAATAACGGGGATGGGGTGGGATAGTCACTGGCGTTAAGCCCATGATATAGATAGATAGATAGATAGATAGATAGATAGATAGATAGATAGATAGATAGATAGATAGATAGATAGATAGATAGATAGATTTAGTATAGTAGGCAGGATAGATAGATAGATAGATAGATAGATAGATAGATAGATAGATAGATAGATAGATAGATAGATAGATAGATACTTTATTAATCCCAAGGGGAAATTCACATTATATTATCTTATACAGTATTATCTTATCTTATATTATGATATCTGCTAAAACTAACGATGCGCCGGGCACAGAGGCGTCTTAATCTTATTCTGAGCTTCACAATAATTACTTGTTATTATTAGTATTTAGCTCCGTCTTTAAATGCTGGCATCAGGCTTCATTAAAGTAATGTTAAACATTTTTTGAAAAGAGCAATGGCGGTGATGGTCACAAGAAACAGGAAAACTGCCAGAGTAAATGTTTAAAAGTAAGGAACTGCACAGAGAATAAACTGGAATGAATGCATTTCTTTTAATGGCTTCTCCTTTTGACTATAAATGTCTTGTACAGAGTAGTAGTAGTAGTATTGCTCTTTTAGTGCCTTTACATTACTTTTCTGGGTTGATGAAATATCCGTAAGGAATTTAATTTATTTTAATAGATGAATTGTGAGCCCCAGTTGAAGATAAAACAGAGTATTTGCTGAAAAGTGCTGTTTTTGATATCTTTTTAACAAAATTAAAATGAAAGCACATCGCGCTAAAACAACACGTCTTAAATCTACAGCCTCGGAATAAGAATTAATAACGGTGCCGTGCGGCAGCAAAAAAAAAAAAAGCTCAACAGAGACGAGGCTGCGCGTGCACATTTAACGTCGGGCGTGGTTAGGCGCATGCGTAAAACCAAGAGGCGAGAGGGCGCGGGCACAAGCAGATCTTCAACAACCCTGCTATGACGCACCTGCACTAAATTGAATGTCACGGGACAGCGATATCTTCTTAGTGAGTGTAACTTAAAGCAGAATGTGAGGTACAAGTTAGCGATATGCATTATTTTCTAAGTAACTCGTTCCAGGTCATTAGCTTTTCTTGCCCATCCTGCACGATGGACTGTACTGCTAGTGCACCTTACCTCGTGCACGTGTCCATACAGCCAGTGTGTCGGGGGTCCTGGGAATTGCTTCAGGATTTTGATCGCTTCGCTTCTTCTCAGAAACAGCCGCGTTATTTTCAGCAGGACGGCCACCAGGCAAAAGACGGCAATCAAGTGATAAAGTCGATGAGCATTGATTGGAAACCAGGACACGTTCAGCATGCCCTCAACGAACCCCATGGCTTAAGCAGTAAGGCGGCGGGAATGCTGCTTCACTTCTCTAGTTGTTTTATGGATCGGGGTTTCCGCACAGTAATCAAAAAGGCTGGCTTCTCCAAAAGATCTCTCCTGATCGGGCTACACGCCCCCTTTGACGTGAAACGGACTTTAGAGCCCTCCGTGAATCGAATGCCAAGTTAGATTAGGGAATTTTAAGGTATTGTTAAGAATCACTTTCTCTGATATTCCCCGTGCTGTTATAGCGACACTTTAATCCTCCTTTAAGACATCTGTGAAAATATACATAAGATATTGTATCACATATTATAAAATACATTTTTGCTATCTCAAAACGTGTTAAAACGCTTCATGTTATGAGAGAGATTTCGTTGTGTCGAATGAGCACAATAAGATCTCAATCCATAAAGAACAACTGACAGGTTCTGTTTTATAAAGACAGAAGACAGCAGAAGTCCCATGGGGGCTGCCTTCAGTGCGTTTTTCTATATTAAACAAACCTTCATTGGTATATTAAACAGGGTCTTACCTTCACGGAATCCTATACCATTATTATGTTTCTCTTTTCAAATGGTAATCTAAAACGTAATATCTTAGGGGAAGCTATTGCAAGCATTTGAGTTATTTCTTGTCAGACTGTCTTATGAATGCTACAAAGGAAATGGCAATGACGCAAATGAAACAACTGTTGCTACTTAGGGGTTAAAAAAAATCAGGTAATGCATATCGAGGGCCAAGGTGTCCTGTTCACAGTGTCCCCCAAATTAAGTGACCAGTACTGGGTGAGAAGCAAGCAGTTAGTACTGGAGAAATGCCTAGATGGAATACACTTTGATTCTTCTGTCTATAAAGTGAAGGAGGGCAGTTTATCTGTGAGTCTACATCCTTAAAGGCTTCAGTGGCGGCAGTTGGCATTATAAATTAGGAATCACCATCTTCTGTCTACTTCGATGAATTCAAGCATGTCCCGCACTGATGTCCCTTGATCAGGTACAACAGAATAAAAGTTTATCCAAACAGACCAGGGGCCTTGTTTATAAAAAAAACTTTGTGTGGATATGAACATGAAAGAAATGCGCACAAAAAAATTATAAAGCTGGCATTCGCACATTTCTGCTCATTTTACTGTTTATTAATCACAACTGCCTTGAAATATGCGTATGTGAGTGCGCCTCGAACACTGGACTGGAATCTTTCTTCTCTTGTGGTTTACCGAGGCAATGCCTCTCACACTCCTTCATCTCTGTGTTTTTTAATCTGTGAGATTCTTGTTAACTTGTCTCATAACAATCAGTTTTGGCTGTTTTGGTTAGGGGTTGTGCGAGTTCCTGTTGCTGAATTTTAGGATGGTTTAGGTGTTTAGTCGTCCAGTATTGCCTTTGGTCTTTTGTGTTTCTTGTATTGACATTTTTCATATTGGAGAATCCCTTGAAGAGTTTCTAGTTGGGTAAATAGTTTGATAAAACTCTTCTGAATGGACTGTTGAATCGACAGGGATTTGGTATCTTGGTGAATCAAGTCGTTGGTTACATACCATGGTGCGTTGAGTGCCATTCTTAGAGCTTTGTTTTGGAGGCACTGAATCTGATGTATGAGTACATTGGAAGCGTATCCCCATACTGGTGCTGCGTACAGTAACTGAGCTCTGATGATGCTTCTGTACAGAAGTATTTTGTTTGTAGTGTTCAGGTTACTTTTTCTATTCATCAGTGGGTACAGTTGGCCGAGTGAGCTTCTTGCTTTGGATATACTTTCAGTGATGTGGTTTATCCACGTTAGGTGGTTGTCTAATATAACTCCCAGGTATTTTGCTGTGTCTTGCCATGAAATGGGACGACCAAACATTGTTATGGTACCAGGCGGTGGTTTGTGCCTTCTGCTAAAAAGGATTGCAGTGCTTTTTTTCTGGGTTGATGCTGATTCTCCAAGTTTGAAATCATTGCTCCAGGGTCGTGACTGCCTCTTGTAGTCTTGTTGTGACAACCCAAGTTTGGGTGGACTTGTAGAGTACTGCAGTATCATCTGCATATTGAGCCAGTGTTGTGCTACTTGTCTTTGGCATATCGCTTACAAAGATATTGAAGAGGATTGGTGAAAGTAGTGAGCCTTGAGGGACACCGCCAGTTGTTTTCTTGAGTGATGACCTGATGCCATTTAACTTTATCTGGAATTTTCTTCCTTTAAGAAAAGAGGCTGTGAAGTGAACTAAGTAATTTGGAATACCTGTCTTAATCATTTTGTAGAGAAGGCCATTGTGCCACACTTTATCAAATGCTTTGGATACATCAAGGAAGATTGCCTCGGTGGATCTATTAGTGTTGAAGCCTTCAGTGATGTATTCCACTACTCTCAGGAGTTGATGAGTGGTGCTGTGTCCAGTTCTGAAGCCATGTTGCTCTTCATTGATTATTTGTAGCTGTTCTGTATATTTTTAGAGTCTTTTCAGTATTACTTTCTCGATGGTTTTAGCAAGAGTACTAAGTAAACTGATTGGTCTGTAGTTCTGTGGGAAAGATCTGTTTGTTCCTGGCTTAGGCAAAACTATGACATCAGCAGTTTTCCAGCATTCAGGGAAATGTCCTAGTCTCATCACCGCGTTGGCAATGTTGGTTATTGCAATTATAAATCATAACTGCCTTGGAAATATGTATATGTGAGTGCGCCTCGAACACCGCCCTGAATAATTAATATATGGAGCATGCTAATCAACCTCATACATAAGCAATTGCGATGCTGCAGTAATTCATTGGCTGCTACAGCAGCCTCTCCTTCCTGATGCGTCAAGGCCCTGCCTCCTGCATTCAAGATTATCTGCTTGTGTTCTGCAACTGAGAACACAAGAGCAGGGATGGCATTATAGTGTGTCTCCTCTACACTCATGGGGATCCAGGAAAGGTCTGAGGCACCAATGTTTGAGCGGGTATCCGCTATCACCTGGAACATGTAACCATGACTGCTGTTACAATGAATAGTAGGGGCCGCATGAAACACTGAGGGTTCAGTCCGTTACCTTACCAACAAGCAGGACACCATTTACAGCACCATTACGCCTGCCAAAGCTATTTTGTCTCCGAATAAATTAATCATGGGTTGACACAGACCATTGAGACACGATGTTTGCCAATCACCCCTTGTATGATTTGTGCATTAATGGAAAATCAGCTTCATTCTCACTGGGTGCTTTTATTAGAATATGAGTGCAGTAAAGTACTCTGATTACATTAGGAGAACCGGGCTGTTCTGCAAGTTGCCATGTTATGTTGACCGAAACATGTAATGTCAAACATACAATATGTGCACCCACACCATATGAAGTAGTGTCTCGCTGGTCAGTTAATAGCTTCCATTACAGCAGGAATGATGGAATGCCGCTTGATGGAGAAATTCCTGACCTGCCACCCAGTTCCCTGGGAAGTGACAACAAATAGCCGATATAAACTGACGAATAAAACAAAAAAGTTCTTCAGTGGAAATACGTAGCACTGGCCCTCTTAAAAGGAAACCAAAATATAGTCTGTACATCATAGTCTACACTTTTAAGGTGTAATATGTTTTGCACATCAACACACATTATAATAATGGCTCAGTGATATGAATCATTGTTATTATTATTATTAGTCGTCATTTAGCTGTTATTTCTGCATTTCTCTGCTTGATCAAGGATGTCATCATTTCCCATTCTCTCAAATGTTGCGTACACATAGGTCAGGAGGAGGAGGTTAGGAGCATGCGCTGATACAGTGCATTGCTGCACCCACCACATGACAAACTAACTCAGTACCCTAGGTTAGAACTCGAGTGTATACATGGGTCAGACTTGCTGTAAATATACGCAAGCTTTCATGTCAAGCATTTTTTTATAAATTCTGACATTTGCGTGCAAAGTTGCATATACACATTTCAAGCTTCTCTTTGAGCATACGCAAGCTTTTAGAAATGAGGTCCCAGTAGTTGAATTTTGCTTATTGCCCCACACAATGATATAAACAGACTAATTCATCAGGGTACTAACTCTCCCACTGTAAGACAACTTATCTTAAATACATCTATTAAGTTCTACACACTTTCCAGAGGAGGGTTAAAACAAGTAGGCTCAAAATAAGAGACCATTTATTACAATATATATACAGTAGAACCTCTGGTCATGAACATTTCCGAACACATACAAATCGAGTTATGATCATAAAGTTTGCCAAAATTTTGCATTTGTTCATGACCACACACTCTGGTGACGAACAAAAACACTGGCGGCCAGTTTCCCTATGCGTGTTCGTACGCGCCAATGATTTCCCATTCTCCGTTTCCCATTTTCTTTTGTTTGCGTATACAGGGCCTAACAAAGCAGCTGATGTCACAAAAGGAGTTATAATGTTAACCAAGCAGAGGCCTCAAGTGCTGGAAGAGGTGGAAAAACTGTTGCTAGTGTGGTTGAACGAGAAGCAACTTGCAGGGGATAATAACGTAAGTGAGGCGATCATATGCAAGAAAGCCAGGAAAATTCATGGCGATTTGCTGAAAAGAAATCCTTCTTCGAGTGGCGAAGGTGAGGAATTTAAAGACAGTAGAGGATGGTTTGAAAAGTTTCACAAGAGAAGTGGCATTTAATTTTTTTTCCCTGTGCTTAAAACTCATAAAAAAAAAGTATTTACAGTGAGCGGTTCATAAGGGTCTAGCGCAAACTCTTACAATGTTAGTTTTCTCTGTTGTTCAAGGTTTTCTCAGTGTTATTCAATGTTTTTACATTTAGTTTACTATTACATTGTGCATTCTATGGTATAATTAACTATTTTTCTGCTTAAAAAAAATATATTTACATACAGTTCGTACGGTCTGGAACGGATTAATTGTATTTACATACAGTCTTATGGGGAAATTACTTTCGGGTTGCGACCAAATCGGGTCGCGTCCAACGTTTTGGAACGAATTACGGTCATGACCAGAGGCACCACTGTATATATATATATTATATATATATATTTATAATAATAATAATAATAATAATAATAATAATACATTTTATTTATACAAGGCGCCTTTCAGGGAACTCAAGGACACCGAACAACAATAAATAAATAAATAAATAAAAGACACAATTATAAAAAACTTAAAACATCAGAAAATCTAGAAATTAAAACCAAACAAAACCATTATAATCAGGAGGAAAAAGAAAAAGCCATTTTAAACAGATGCGTTTTAAGTTTACATTTGAAGGATGAATATGATTTGATATTTCGGAGATCCGCAGGCAATGAATTCCAGAGCTTGGGAGCAGAACGGCTGAAAGCTCTGCTCCCCATGGTGGTTAGACGGGCGGGAGGGACAGTCAGATGGGTGGAGGAAGAGGATCTAAGGTTACGGGATGGAATGGCAACATGAAGAAGGTCAGACAGATATGGAGGGGCGAGGTTATGGATGGCCTTAAATGTTAATAGTAGAATCTTAAAATCAATACGAAACTTAATCGGGAGCCAATGAAGCTGCTGCAAGACCGGAGTAGTATGGTGAGTAGATGGGATTTGAGTGATGATACGTGCTGCAGAATTCTGGACTAACTGAAGCTTATGAAGAGATTTATTCGGGAGACCAAAGAGGAGTGAATTGCAGTAGTCCAGCCGAGAAGTGACAAGACTATGAACAAGAATAGCAGTGGTGTGAGGAGTGAGGGAGGGGCGAATGCGATTAATATTACGTAGGTGGAAGTAAGCAGACCGGGTGATGTTATTAATGTGAGATTGGAAGGATAGAGTACTGTCGAGGATGACACCCAGACTCTTGACCTGAGATGATATTTATACGTATATGTATGTATTATCACAAGATATACAATTAATTGCCATAAGTATTTTACATTGTGGTTGGCTGGGGGTAAGACAGGAGCTAAGATGAAATGCTGGGATGCCAACCAGGCTAATCCATTTACCAAAGTAATAAGTTTGCTCAAACTTGCAAGCAATAAGAAAGCCAAATAAAAATGTAGCCTTAGGCTGCAGGTTAAAAGGCTCTGGGGAGTGTTCAGGCTTCAGGGCAGGAACTCCATAGTACAGGTGGCTCATCTCCCAAATGAGATGCCTCCTTCTTGGAGTGCCCTGCTTTTGATAGCTTGTGACCCAGGAAGGGCAGGGTCAGTTGCCCTCAATGGGTGTTTTCTTTTAGTTGTGGGTGAAAAGAGAGAGAGAGAGAGAGAAGAGTCACCAATCACACCCCCTGGTGTCCCGGGGTGGTAGTGCTTACCAGTGACGAATGCGGATGCACATGTATGACAACATATACAGGTCAAATTCCATTATAGCAAATACTGAAGTAACAAAATTATCAGAATAATGAATACTCTTTTTTGGCCTGGACAAATCATGTTAAATGGATTTTGTTTTAACGAATTGTAAATTTCAGTATAACAAATGTTTTTGCGACTAAAAATGATAATGATAATGAAATTCAAAACATACTTAATGCCGTACCTACACTTTCATCGAGTCTCTGGAAACCTGCAACAGGTTGTCTCTTTCTTGTTAGACCAAAAGAAAGTGACAGTCTGTTGCAAAATTTACGGACTCAGGCAGTCTTGGCGAGGCTCAGCAAAATGTAGGCGAGACATCATACACATAGCTGAATTCTGAGGCAGTGCTCCACCGAGCAGCCGCAAGGGAAGCTGTGTCGTGTGCGGATACTGTACCGTTCGATTTTCATAGTGCTTCTTAAGGTTTTATTTGTGATGAACAAATAAAAGTGGGAAAAGCTGTCAGTTTACCCTGAAAGAAAAATGATCAATCCTAGAAAATGTTGATTCCGGAATGAAAAAAAATGATGTGGTGAAAGCATTGAGATTGGCGTCTTCAATGCTGTCAACAATTTTGAAAGAGCTAACAAGATAGAAGACAATGTTAAAGATCGGGCATTGAGACATGAACGAAATAAAATTAGAAGTATGTAAGTATTTCTATAAAAAAGTTACTTCTGACGTCTCATTTTCAAAAAAAATATTTTTACTGTTTAAGAAGCACTATTGTTTTTATAGAGGTATTGCCAAGCTTGGGTCACAGAGTAAGTTGCACGAGAGACAGAAAGCCGAGTTCAGATTGGGTGTTAAATTTTGTACACATCGTTCAGAAAGCACATTTACATAGTAAGACACAGCTACGGAGCAGTCCTTGTGCCGCCACCTTTAGAAATGGCGAATTGCCAGCGACCCCAGTCACAATAGTATACGTATTTTCCACATATTTGTTATAATGAAATTTCCATTAAAACAAAATATTTTTATGGTCCCATTAATTTTTTTACAACGGAATTATATAATCTGAACATTAATAGACAGTCATCAAATGTACAACTGTAAAGTTTTGTGTAAGACAAGTAATCAAATACGTTTTAAAATATTTGATATCTCTTGTCCCACATGTACTTTCAGCTCCTTTCCTCAGTATCGTGTGTCTGAACCTCTCTTGACCAGCACTCCATCTTGAGAGTGTGTTCTCAGCTTGCCTCTTATGCCCTTACACCTCTTCATATGTCTCACACTCAGAATTCATCTTTTGATTGTCACTAAAGCCAAAATGACCAGTCAGATTGCTCAAAGGGTCCAGACACTCATAGACCTTAACCGTTTTAATATATGGTAGATTAAAATAGAACAGTCACTTAATCATCATCTAAAAGATTTGAACAATCTGTCGTTAAGGTTGGAAGGGCATGGCTTTATACTCCTCATTTCTTGCCCGAAAGTAGCAAAGAGAACACCTTATGATCTGGACGACTGCAATTCATGATTATATCATGAATGTTAGAAACTGTTCCAGTCGTTTCTAACAATAGGATGTATAGTTTTTATCATTTTCTGTAAGACATTCAGAATTTGAACAACTGAACATACTACAATAAGATTAGTAACCTCTCGATTACACATTTGGAGAAATGCAAAGCATAGTAATAATAATAATAATTCTTTGCATTTATATAGCGCTTTTCTCACAGCACTCAGCAATTGCAGATTAAGGGCCTTGCTCAAGGGTCCAACAGAGCAGAGTCACTATTGGCATTTATGGGATTTGAACCGGCAACCTTCCAATTGCCAGTGCAGATCCATAGCCTCAGAGCCACCTCAACACTGCATAGGTGAGGACATGTCACATTTTTATGGGATACTTGAGTAAGCAAAGGCTTTGATAAGCTTTCGTTTTTGATCTCTTAATATGACTGAATCAAGTTAGGTGGTTATCAATAAGGTGACCCCCGAAACTTGAAACTATAATCCACAGTCAGTGTTGTAGTCCTGCAAGTGTTGAGGAGAGTGAGGTGATTGTCTTTTTACAGTGACTGTGAAAATGAACATTTGTAAATTTTATGCAATATGCACTCTGCTTCTCAGGAAACACTTTTCATCTGTCCTGGAAGCTTAGCAGTGGTGGTAACTGTCAAAAAGTCTTCTGAATTAAAATCCTCCCCCCAAAAAAAAAAAATCAATGCACATAACAGATCTCGGTGTGTTGAATCCTTTCCTCCAACTGGAATTTCTCTACAATAAACTATTGTGCTGTGATCAAGCTGGTAACCCTCAGAAACTTGTCTTCTGATTGGCTTGTGACTTTGGGTCTGCCAGAACTCTTCCTATCAGAGTTTCTTCCAGTTTCCTATTGTCTTTGGATCGTGTAGGACACCACTGGACTCACTGACACTTTGATTTTTATTTTGGCAATTCCTCTAAACGAAAGGCCTACACATCTAAGGGTAATAACGCTTTGTCTCATTTCATTTATTAATTGCCGTATTCTTGCCATTATCACTGGAATTTACAACTTTCTACAGTTCTACATTGTATAGATTGTATGGGTGGTTACCTACCAGGTAACGCTTGAATCAGATTGTGATTCAGACTACGAATGCCGTGAATGTAATTACCCCGATCTACATGCTGTCAAATAAACGAACCACACGCCGTGGCGCAACGTTAGGGGCTTCGCCTCTAGCGCTGACGTCCGAGGTTCGATTCCCGAGAGGGAGTGCAGTAGAGTGTGTACGCCTGATGAGCCCAGAATGAGGGCAAAACACGTGTTGCGTACTCTTTGCATTTATTTGACAGTAAACTATTTCAACCATTCTATGATCTGCTTCTCACAACTGAGGGCATCGTGGCGGATGTTAGCCGACTTGCTGACCAACCACAAGCGTTACCTGGTAGGTAACCACCCATACAATCAGATTGTGATTCAGACTACGAATGCCGTGATATATATATATATATATATATATATATATATATATATATATATATATATATATATATATATATATATAACAACAACAACAACAACATTTATTTATATAGCACATTTTCATACAAAAAGTAGCTCAAAGTGCTTTACATAATGAAGAAAAGAAGAATAAAAGACAAATAAGAAATTAAAATAAGACAACCTTAGTTAACATAAGAAGGAGTAAGGTCCGATGGCCAGAGTGGACAGAAAAAACAAAAAAAAACTCCAGAAGGCTGGAGAAAAAAATAAAATCTGTAGGGGTTCCAGGCCACGAGACCGCCCAGTCCCCTTTGGGCATTCTACCTAACATAAATGAAATAGTCCTCTTTGTAGTTAGGGTTCTCACGGAGTCACTTGATGCTGATGGTTATACAGACTTCTGGCTTTTAATCCATCCATCATTGTTGGAACATCATGGTGCTTTGGGTAGATGGTGGTGGCACAAGCCACCACCAATAGGACACCGGAAAAGGAAACAGAAGAGAGAGTAGGGGTTAGTACAGATTTTGAATGGTTATTATAATGAATTGGATATACAGAGTGTCAGGATTAAATTACAGTGAAGTTATGAGAAGGCCATGTTAAAGTAATGTGTTTTCAGTAGTTTTTTAAAGTGCTCCACTGTATTAGCCTGGCGAATTGCTACTGGCAGGCTATTCCAGATTTTAGGTGCATAACAGCAGAAGGCCGCCTCACCACTTCTTTTAAGTTTTGCTCTTGGAATTCTAAGGAGACACTCAGTTGAGGATCTGAGGTTGCGATTTGGAATATAAGGTGTCAGACATTCCGATATATAAGACGGGGCGAGATTATTTAAAGCTTTAAAAACCATAAGCAGAATTTTAAAGTCAATTCTGAATGACACAGGTAACCAGTGTAGTGACATCAAAACTGGAGAAATGTGTTCGGATTTTCTTTTCCTGGTAAGGATTCTAGCAGCTGCATTCTGCACTAACTGCAAACGATTGATGTCTTTTTTGGGTAGTCCTGAGAGGAGTGCATTACAGTAATCTAGTCGACTAAAGACAAACGCATGAACTAATTTCTCTGCATCTTTCGATGATATAAGAGGTCTAACTTTTGCTATGTTCCTTAGGTGAAAAAATGCTGTCCTAGTGATTTTATTAATATGCGATTTAAAATTCAGATTACAATCAACGGTTACCCCTAAGCTTTTTACCTCCGATTTGACTTTTAATCCTAATGCATCCAGTTTATTTCTAATAGCCTCACTGTATCCATTATTGCCAATCACTAAGATTTCGGTTTTTTCTTTATTTAATTTGAGAATATATATATATATATATATATATGGTTGAAATAGTTTACTGTCAAATAATGCAAAGAGTACACGACACGTGTTTCGCCCTAATTCTGGGCTCATCAGGCGTACAAACTCTACTGCACTCCCTCTCGGGAATCGAACCTCGGACGTCAGCGCCAGAGGCGATGCCCCTAACATTGCGCCACGGCGTGTGGTTCGTTTATTTGACAGCATGTAGATCGGGGTAATTACATTCACGGCATTCGTAGTCTGTGTCACAATCTGATTATATGGGTGGTTACCTACCAGGTAACACTTGTGGTTGGTCAGCAAGTCTGCTAACATCAGCCACGGTGCCCTCAGTTGTGATATACACACACACACACACACACACACACCAGGGTGGTCCAGATCTAATTATTATTGTGCACCTTATGTTGTGCACCAAATACAGAAATTCCATGAACACAGTGCTTTCATTGGTCAAGAGCCCTGTCTTCAATTTAACTGCTCAATCCCAAGTGAATCACGTTTCCTGTTTATACGCAGAACCATTTTTTTTCTTATTTATTTAACAATATTTTGCCAAAAAACAAACTGTATGCTTTTTGCACATTATAAGCATAAAACTGGATGAGTGACATATGGTTCAATCAACATGAATAATATGATTTTTAATTATTTCTAATTATTTTTGTTGCTGATAGATGACAGCACCTGCCCTGCATTCCAAAATGGCGGGGAGACGAACAATTCTTTTATCTTGCATTGTTTTCCTGCATTGCATTAAAAGTTGCATAATTAGATCTGGACCACCCTATATATATTAATTATATATATTATATGTAAATTTTACAATTTACAGCAATTCCATTTTAGTCAACATCAAACAAGTTCCCTTAAGTCCTGCTTCTTCCATTCCTGCACTTATCTTTTATTACCAAGTCTAGTGCCTCCTGTGATTTTTCCTGTATTTCTAACACGGCACTAAATCATCTCCACCAAATTTGCAGTGAGGTTGACCTCTGTGGTGTTCACTCATCAGTCGTCTTAATAAATTATACAGAATGAAAGAGTTAGATTCATATATTTCTATAATAACTAAAATAATATCACCTTAACGGGTTCTCATACTTTCAAGCATGACTACATCTAATGCGCTGATGTCACATTGCAGCGGACAGAAACAGGGCAGATGAGGCATAAAACATGTCTGTCAGTGTGCAAGAGTTTATTAATATACATATGTTTAATTATGAACAAATAATTGTAAGCGAAGATGACAAGCTTCAATGCAAATATCTTCAAACTATATATTTTATGTTGTAACATCATCACTGTCAGTCTTTTAAAGAAATGAAAATTGAAATACAAAAATAAGAAAATGGAAACTGACACTTGACAGTAGCTGCAGGTGTCTACACAACAGGAGATGTTAGATATTTATTCAATAAACTTTTTAAATTATTATTTTCAGTATTGCTTTTTTAAAAAAAAGCAAAAACGTTATAACCCTCTAGACAGTATCAACCAGACAGGTCAGTTTTACTTTAGAACAGTAACAGTCCATTAAAAGACAAAAAAAAAAAAAGATTTACAAAAAACATAGAAATTTTGTGAGGTATACTGCAACTTTATTACTGTACACATCTGTAGTGACAACCCAGTGTCTAGGAATGCACATGCATCTGAACATTTCCCTGTTACAATAAAATTTTTCTTCTTCCCTTTCTTCCTAATGCACTAGCATGGGAGGGCATATTAAGAAATGAAATGTGTGAATGGCTCAGCAACATTCAAGTTATTTTAAACATCCATTATATGTGAAGCAGTTACACAGTAGGTGCCCATATTTTGGTCGCAGCTCTCTTGAACATCTCAATGGGGAGTTGTTTTTTATGTATTTATTTAATAATTAGCTTTTCAAGTGACTCATGCAGGGCTTTGGATATTGTTTCTCTTTTATATCTGTATTCCTTCCTCCCTGCACCTCTCTTTTGCACTCCATTTATTTCACAGCAAGTAAACAGCCGACTACTTAAGCAACAGTAATGGTGCCATTAAACCAAAGAAGTGTCAGAAAAGAGGAGGCAAAAACTGCAAGTGTGACAAGAGGCGGTAACAAATATATTTGCAACCTGTGAAAATTCATTGACACTGACTAATGAGTTTTAATCCTCTCATGACTGATTGCATTTGTTCTAGTATAGAAAGTACATTGCCCAAAATTTACTGAATTATACATTTTGTTATAATTTATATACAAATGAAAACAAAGTTTAAATGATTAATTAAAAAGCTACTTCCATTGTCAAGTGAGGTGTCTGGAATACCTTACCAGTCATATTAAGACATTCCTTGATTGAAATATAATTTCAAAGTGAACATATTTCCTTGTGTTATCAAAGGTGGAAGATAAAAAAAATCAGCACATAAGTACTGTTTTTACATCCATGTAGTAAAGATTCATTAAAGCATCTGGAAGCTCCCAATAATGTTTGCTGCCTCTAGAATTGGCAGAAAAATGTAAAATGCTACAATGTAAGGTACTACACAAAGTATTAATTGTAATTACAAGTCTGATAAAATTCCATCCCTTTTACTGTATATAAGAGTATCAAAAACCTGAAGGGTTTTTGCTCCTTAAGAAGACTTGAATGTCCTTATCTTGATATGAGCGTGTTCGGTCTCAAGCTTTAGTGTGCCTGCTTCTTAGCGATACGAAGCCAGAGAAGTTAAAGGTCAGGGAAACGACTGGGGTCCTCCTTATAGTCACTGGGAATTGTAAAGATGCTGCTTTCAAACTCATCGTACCGGAACTCTTGAAATGTCACAGTGGCTGTTATGGTCGGGAAAACAGGTATGTCTGGAAAATAGAGAAATTTACGAGTTAGTGATATTATTGGCAATAAATACATTTCTAAATAAATAAATAGAATTTTAGCAAAAAAAACAGAACTGCCTTTGCAGCAAATGCTGCCACATGCAGTGCTCTAAACAAATAAGATATTAGGGTTGCACTAATGAAAATGAAAATGAAAATGAAAATGATAGATAGATAGATAGATAGATAGATAGATAGATAGATAGATAGATAGATAGATAGATAGATAGATAGATAGATAGATAGATAGATAGATAGATAGATAGATAGATAGATATGAAAGGCACTATATAATAGAGAGAGACAGACAGACAGACAGATAGATAGATATGAAAGGCACTATATAATAGAGAGAGACAGACAGACAGACAGACAGACAGACAGACAGACAGACAGATAGATAGATAGATAGATATGAAAGGAACCATATGATAGATCGATTTTTTTCTAACGAAAATACATTGCTAACTTGAAGGAATACTCGGAAAAGATATTTTGATGTTACTTACCCCATGTAGTCACTAAATTAAAGGGAATACACAACTCAGAAATGAAATATATTTTATTCTGATCACAGCATATAGAAATCACTTTTTGTCCATAATTTCCCCCCATTTCAGGGCACCATAATGTTTAGGACACAGCAATGGCAGGTCTATTAAATGCATTGTCATATTTAGCACTTTGTCGCGTGTCCCATACATGCAATGACTGCTTGAGGTCTGCACTTCATAGACAACAGGAGGTGCTGATGATCTTCTCTGGTGATGCTCTGCCAAGCGTCTAGTGCAGCCATCTTCAGCTCCGGCTTGTTTTGGGGGCTTGCCCCCTCTTAAGGTTTCTTGTTGGTATATGAAAGGCCTGCTCAATTACATGTAGATCTAGTGACTGACTTGGCCATTCCAGAATTTTCCATTTTTTAGCTTTGGACAACTCTGGTGTTGTCTTATGCTTTAGGGTATTGCAGTGTGCTTGGATCATTATCTTACGGTAGGATGAAGCGCCCTCCAAAAAAAGTTTGGAGGCACCGACTAGAACTTGAGAAGATGTTTCTCCACACCTCAGAATTCATTGTGTCACTGCCATCAGCAGTTCAATCATCATTGAAGAGAAGTGTGCCAGGACCTGTGGCAGCCATACATGCCCAAGCCATAACACACCCAGCATCACCATGTTTAACAAATGATGTGGTCTGCTTTGGATCTTGGGCAGTTCTTTTTCATCTCCACACTCTGCTTTTGCCATCACTCTGACGAGGTTCATCTTTGTCTCGTCTGTCCACAATACATTTTCCCAGAATTCTGCAGGCTCTTTTAAGTCCTTTTTTTTGCAATCTCTAATCCAGCCATCCCGTTTTTGTAGCTAACTAGTGGTCTGCATCTTGCAGTGTGGCCTCTGTATTTCTCTTCTAAGTCTTATGCTGATAGTCATCTCTGACACACAAATCGACAAGACTGTAGTCGACAAGACTGTTTCTGATCTGTCAGGCAAGCGTTTAGGGTTTTGTCTTTATCATAATGAGAATTCTCCTGTCATCAGCAGTGGAGGTCTTCCTTGGCCTACCAATCCCTTTGTGATTACTGAGCTCACCAGTGTGTTCTTTCTTCTTAATGAGATTCCAGAAAGATGATTTAGGTACTGCCTACAGTTGTACCAATGTAACCAATGCTTTTATTCTTGTTTTTCAGCCTCATAATGGCTTCTTTTACTTTCATTGGCACAGCTCTTGTCCTCATGTTGAACAATGGCAACTACAGACCCCAAAGGGTAGAAGCAAGCTGAGGTGCCTTATTGAGCCATGAAACGCACCTGAGGAATCACAAATACCTGTGAAGCCAAGTGTGCCAAACATTTTGGTGCCCTGAAAAGTGGGGACTATGTAGAACAAGTGTTGTCATTTCTATAAAGTGTGACTGAAATATATCCAAATACCCTTAAATGAAAGTCTGCAATGTACACTTTAATCACGTCTGAATTGTTTTAATTTGTAATTTTAAACTGTGGAGTGGAGGGGTAAATCAAGCAAAAAATGTCTGTCTCAAACATTATCTAGTGCACTGTATAGTACTTACCTCATCTAGTTTGAAGTGATGGCTGAACAAAAGAAAACTAATATAATTTTTTCATGCAGAATGGACAGAAAAAAGTTTATGATATAACAGAACTCAATGGTGATCAATGCTGTATAACAACAATGTGTGAGAAACGTCCATGGAAAAGAGAAAAAAAAGAATCTCATGTTACTCATTTTGTATAATCCTCTTGTCAGTCATCCAGATGTATGCTTAAGCACCACCTTTCCCATTCATTCATTGGTCAAGAGTCCTGTTGTCAATTTAGGTGTGCAATTTTATGGCAACAATACATTTCCCATTTATGATGTGAACTGATTTTTCCAGAAGTATTTATTTAGGAATATTTCAGGAAAAAAAACATACGTCTTGCATGTTTTGAGCATACAACTGGGTAACTGTCATGTGGATTATGCGACAGGAATAGTGAACATTTTTTTTTTCCATGGACATTTTTTACATAATTTGCAATTATTCAACATTGGGCTCTATTGGGTTCTATTATAACAAAACATCTAATATAACAAATAACATTTTCCAGGTAAGTGATGTTAAGCTGGGACCCCAGGGTCAAAATTTTATATTCCAATGTAGTCTATCTTGTTTGTATGGTCCTAGAGAGCAACTATGCACAATTTGGTCCATATCAGTCAGCAGAGTCTAGAATTGTAATGCTGCCTCAGAGCCAGCAGATGGCAAGAGTGTGCAAACTGTAGCAAACTAGTAAAAAAAAAAAAAAAAAAAAAAAACCTGCCCAGACCCTCAGGATCAAAATTTTGGGTTCCAAAGTAGGCTAAGTTGTCTGTATGGTCCTAGACAGTAACTATGCAAAGTTTGGTCCAGATCAGTCAAAGGGTATTGGGTTGCATAGGGAACATACAGACAGAGAGACAAAACAGAGAGATAAATTAAATTAGAAGAGCTTACCAAGTTTGACTGGAAATCCAGGTGGTAGTTTCATCTGCACAAACTCCCGGAGTTTGTTAAAGTGCTTAAAGGGTGCAATTACTTCTAAAACATTTAGTAACCTACAGAAAATGAGGTAAAAAAAAGAAAGTAAATCAAAAGAATGCACAAAAAAGTCTGTGATTTTGTCTTACTGCTAATAATGCAGTTCACAACAAGGCATATCACTGTCATGATATTTCTATGATTCTTGACTACAAAAGAACTTTTAGATGTTCTCCGTGTTTTCATGGGTTTTACCCAGATGCTTCAGTCAGTGAAGGTTAGCATCAAGTCAAGTGGTTTTATTGTCTTACCATCCATACACCATACTGCAGAATGCAGTAGCAAGAAATAATATTCCCCAGGACTGCAGTGCAAAATATACATAAACACAGGACAAGTGCAAGACAGGTAAATAACTACTTTACTATAATAGATAAAAAAACAATTAAAAATAAATAATATGTAAATTAATAGATAGAAATAATTTGAAATAGGTAGTAATAAACAATAGCAACAAACTAATAATAAAAAATAACAGTAGTGACAAGTCTAAAAAATGTACTGCATGTAAATTCATTACTAGGTACAGATCTTAGGATAGGGGTGCAGCACAGAGTTCAGAGTCCAGACAGCCAAGGGGTAGAAGCTGTTGTAGTGCCTGGCAGAATTGGTTTGGATGCTAAAGTTAACTTTTACCAGATGCTGACGCTGTTAGTTAGGATCATGTCATGAGGGGGTGGGAAGACAGCATGACTGTGACTGAGAGAATAAAACTGAAAAAAAAGCTAACTTTTACAAGTACCATAAATTTACACCAGATCTGACGCGGTTCGTTTTCAAATAATATTGCATTAGTGCGACGATGTTTTCTAATTGGTACTATTCAGGTCTTAAAATGATTTCTTCAAAATGTCGCATACATCTGTCTCTTTCTTTTTTCCCCCCGATGCTGCGTTGACATCATGCACCAGAAGGCGTGAGCTTATACAGTGTGAGCAGGAGCATGTGGGTGGCTGGTTGCTGTGTGCTACAACATGCTTTGACCTGGCATCGATAAATGCACATGTAGCGTGCAAGGCATGCACGGGTCCACTGAGAAAAGAAGAGTGTTCTTTGCTCACCTTGCAGAGGAACTTCATCGTTACTTCTTATAAGAAAAGTCGATGGAAAAAGAAAAACAGGATGCAACATTGACAAGCTTCTGTTCCAAGACCGCCACTTTCCCCAGGAAAGCAAACTCAGTCAGTGTCAGGTGCCCTTTCAATGTAATAGAAACCACACCATAGAGAGAAGTGTGTACATTGCAACAGGTACATATGTCGTAAATGTAGGAAGGACAGTACTTGGGTGTGTGGGAACTGTTAACATTTGAATTTGATGATTGCATATAGCACGGAATTGACCTCTCTGTACTATTCTTTCCTCTGCATATCCTGCCATGCACCAAAATGTGGAGATTGGGCAAGATCCGGAAAGATCCGGGCGGGTTGGGGGTTGTATCGCGATCATGACATAAAAGTTAAAAAAAGGTAAGTTTTACAAGCACTATAAATTTACACCGACTATTACAGACGCAAATCAAATGCATGTTTTGATTTTATAATATTAACAATACGAGAAGCTCACTACTCAAAACGGTAAATTTGCGTGGCACCCAGGATCGATTCCCCGGCCTCTTGATTACAAGTCAGCAGTTCTTACCGCTGCACCGCGGAAGCTGTCATATTGTACTTGCACCTTTTGGGAAAGTGTTTATTTGATATTTGGACTTCTGGCTTCACACATTATACAGTTTGTCTACATTTTGTTTACATAGATTGTTGTAGACACGGAACACACATGAAATGCATGTGTTCCAAATAACAATATATTTTTTACCCTCTAAAACTCGAGCACTGCACTCCAAGATATAATGAAGGCTTGAGCTGGGAGAACTTCTTGCCCTTTCTGCAGCAGTGGGGGAATGGAATAGTAGACTGCTTGCTGCCTGTGTTGATCCACACATTTACAAGACAAAAGACACTGACAGAGAGGTGCAAAGGGATTTAAGGTGGGCCAGATTGATAAGTTTTTTTGTAGGCTTTGGTAATTCTAGTGTTAAAATATCTGATAAGCTGTAACGAGAATACAAACACTATGACACATCTAAATTTTATTATTCTCTTTTATAATACCTCATGCTTTGAGTGTTGTTATCATAGTAAAGAGTACTTACGATTCAATCCCCAAGGGAAATTCTTGACTCATAGCTATTGTCGCTTTAAACCCTTTTTTACTCTCCTTACAGACTAGTTCTCTTCCAAGATGAGGAGCTCTAAAAGATTACCAAAAATCAATCAATATGCAAGTACACTGTAATTTTTTTTTTTTTTTTGCATTTATGGACCAGCATGAGCAAGAATGAACAACTGAATTTAGAACCCAAATGTTTTTAGTATAAAACTGACCTAAGGCAGAATTTGATTCCTGTAAATAGAATGTTTATGTAAAATCTAGTACAAGGCATTATTAGCAATTTAGTTTTATTCAGAAATATTGTAAAAATTTTTATTGCATAATGTTTACAATAACAAAAATAATTTTGCTGTTCAGGAAAAGGTCACAGTCATCTTTAGGCTGCAGAAAAGCCACAGATAAAATATGGGCAATACATCCTTCATCCACAACACTATTGTGATTTAATATAGGTTCAGTTTTTAAAAATACATACTTTCCATTTTCAGATGAAATGTATTCTTCCCAAGATATTGTGTTTGGAGAAGGTGGGGTAAGAGACTGTCGTCGAGCAGGCTGCAAGGTACAAACAATTATATAATGTTAAGTATGAAGACAAAAAAGTCTAGCATAGAGCAACTTTGAGTCTAGGAATTCACTTATATACTGTATGTTATAGCACACTGGAACAACTGGTTACATCAACATTGGCATCTGAGCATTTCATATTATTTTTATTTACTAATCATCACTAGACTGATTTTGATTTTATAAACTAGGCTAGGGGCCTGCATAATCAGTCTTGGAGGGCCAGAGTAGCTGTAGTTTTCTTTTACTCCAACCTGATTGCTTAATGTAAAAACAATCCTTGCCATTAGCTGATCTTATGCAATTTTATGCTTTATTACATTATATCATTCTGTTATGTCAAGTCATTCTCATATTGTCGATTTCTTCCTTTCCTAAGATATTATCCAAATGATTTGTACCCAGAAACAGATGAGTAATTCTCAGTCCTTCACTTTTTCTCTTCAGTTTCTTTCCAAACATTTTATTAAATCAGTTCATGATGAATACACAAAGGTGTAAAACTAAACAAGTTAGATGGAGAACTACTAGCTCTGTTGTCATTTGCATCTTATTACTAATAAGGAGCACTTAAAAACAGCAAATATGACTGTTTTAGACTAAAATAAGTAATTAAGGGTTAAGACTCTTAAAGGAATGCTCAACCCAAAAATGATACAGTATGTTTTTATATGTTAGTTAGCCCGTGTGTTTCATAGTGATAACTGAGAAAAAGTTTGTCATGTTATAAAATGACAAATCAATGGAGACCAATGCCAGACTACTGCAAAAAATATCAAAAATTGGGGCGGTGGGGGGCTAGGGGAATCACATTACTCAAGTTGAATGATCCATATGTCAGTCATCCAGTTTTATGCTTACAATGTGCAAAAAGCATACAGTTTAAGTTTTTTGGTAAAATATTGTTAAATAAATAAGAAAAAAAATTGGTTCCGCGTATAAACAGGAAATGCAATTCACTTGGGATTGAGCAGTTAAATTGAAGACAGGGCTCTTAACCAATGAATGTGGGAATGAGCAGATTCTCATCCCCCAAGCACTGTGTTCATAGAATTTCTGTATTTGGTGCACTACATAAGGTGCACAGCAGCCAATTGCATCATTAGTGCCCTGGGGTTTGCAATTATACCACCTGCGCCCACAAGTGTATCTTAAAAAGAGTTTATGTAGGATGCAGAAAGAGAGAAGGCTTTTAGAAGGAAACCAGAGGAAAGGATGAGTGGGTGGTGCAAGTGAACGAATGCAGAAGTCAGGAGGCAGTGTGGTTGGGATCCTGTGTGGAAGCGAAGTCATGATGTTGTCAGGAAAGTCACTGCTGAACAGTTGGATTGGAGCAGGGACCAGGAATGAGGCCTCTCAGCTATCCAAGAAGCGTTGAGGGATCGTGATGGCATAATGGAGGTCCAGCTCCATGCATCTGGACTGAGGCCTGTAAAGGCAGTCAGGGCACGAGACAGAAGAAAGCGACCTCAGCTGTTGTCGTCTTTCCCAGTTAGGAAGACTCACGGGGTGAGCTGGGGAGTCACAGGAAGTGAAACACTATGAATGGATTAATGACTGCAAAAGACATGATTTTCCAAGTGGGCTGTAATTATTTATTGGTTATTTACTGCAAATGAGCACAGGATTTTATTATTAGTTATGTATTTAGTGGATTTGCACTGTTTGCTCTCTGGGGTTTTAAACACCGGGGTGATTTAAAGGAATAAAAACACTTTGCACCAGTTTGGACCATCTCTCTTGTGTAAGTGTCCTCACTGCACTACCTCAACTTGATTTTGTGACTATCGACAGTCTGGGTTCAAGAAGGACTTGGCATCTGCTGCCAACCTGGACCATCATAAACAATACAGTAATTTGTACATTGTTAGTTTCAACAGATTGTACTTGTTCATTATTGTAACTTCCACCATGACCAGACCATATTTTAACAAAAATGTATATATAAATGTATTTTCAAAAGGTTTTCCATATTTTTTCTTGTCAGTGTAAATTTGAAATAACTATATTAAAGTATGCAGTAGCATTAAATACAGCACATTATTGAAGCAGGCTATTTGGTCTATATTTGTTCCTTTCTGTTTCTCACATGCTAGTTTTGTTAATTACTCTGAAAGAAAGACTTTCGAATATGGGAAGAAAACTAGAGTTCCTAGAGGGCATGCCACAACAGAGAGCATGCACGATCTATACAGTTGGCATCACAAGCATTAGAAAGGGACAAAGACTCTCAATGTGATTAATGATCCTACCTCAAAATTCTGTTCCATTAAATTGCCTCCTTTGCTTATGCTTTCCATAATGGCCTTATTTCTCAGGATATCTTCTTCACTAAGATGTTCCCTTCGTTTTCTCGATTCCAGCACCAATCCATTTACAGAGTAGAAATCTGCTAAAAAATTCCCAACTCTTTCCTACACACAAAGAAAAAAGAAACAAGTAAAACTCTGTATCTTAAAACAATACAAACAAAAAAAAATATTTAAAATTATTTGTGAAGAATATCAGAAAATGAGAAACCTGCCGTAAAAGTCTAAAACACATCAAGGGATCTTACAGAGCAATCTTTGGTCTACTTGAAACATTTCCACAGACTTGCCTTGGAGTGAACACACTTGGTTCCTCAGTAGTGAAAGTGATTACCCATTACCCAATTCTTTCTTGTATACTGCACCTTGAAGTTACAAATTAATACATTAAAAACCAGGTTATTACCTGGAGACCCTAACTTTTTGTATAGTGCATTTTGGGAATAACATACAATTGTTAAGAAATAAGTTGGAACTTCTTTTTAATATAACATTATGCTAAATAAAATTTTAAGGTGAAAAATTAGATTAGCTGTCTTAGCCATATCTGCTGCAAAAAGGGGGTAAAAGAAAATTAACATTGCCCACAAATGCCACAATATACACCGATAAGAAAAAGAAATGCAGCAATAATTGTTGGATAGCAAAGTCAGCCTTCAGGCTTGAAATAACAATGAACAGATGAGAATAACGGGAAAATGTAAAAGGAAACAGTAACAACTGAGAGCGATTTGTGAAAGAATATCAGAAAATGAGAAACCTGCCATAAAAGTCTAAAACACATCAAGGGATTTTACAGAGCAATCTTTGGTCTACTTGAAACATTTGTATTTGTCTTGTAGTGCTCCAATATCTCGTGCGACTGCTGCTTGTAGCCACCACTACTTGGGACCTCTGAGCTTCCAGTTGTCAAAGTCAAAGTGAACTTTATTGTCATCTCAACCATATACAAGTATACAGATAGACGAAATTGCGAAGCTCAGGGTCCACAGTGTAACAACATGAAGTGCAAATAATAAACGAAAAATAGAATAAAAATTTTAATTTAAAATTAAAACACAAACAAGACAAAACAAAGAAGTAGCAGCAATATTGACGTGTAGTAAGCAATATGGGATATTGTTGTGGGAGGTTATCTCATGCCTGCTGAATGGAATTCCCAAGTTTCATGTCAAACACAGGTAGAGGCTCACATCTCTGATTGTTGCAACTCTACGGCTTTTAAAAGATTTGCTATGAGGTTAAGGTCAGGAGAGAACATAAACCAAAGCGCCATCTGCATATATGTATTCCTTAGGACATCTGTGAGCACAGATGCAGTGTGTGGTCTGAGACTTTCCTGATGTGAGGAAGGTATAGTCAGAGGGCATCCGATAGGTCACCTTGCTCTAAGACCAGCAACATGAAGCCTGTCCCCACACCGTCATGTCACTGATGTGAGCATTATGTCTGCCGGCAGTTTCAGTAGTAGAGCAGGTGGCAGATCTCTTTCGGTATTCTACCATAGTTGGAAAAGGTAGCAGACCACAAGGGCACTTGAAAATTAGAAAAGACTGGGAGATAACCATGGTCCAGGGCTCAATTCTGAGAGGCCAAAATGCACTAACAGCAAAACAAAAAACACTAAGCTAAACTCAAAGTCCACTAAATAAGCAGAAGATCAGAAAGACTTTGAATGCACGTTTTTGAGGTTATCCGTAATCTTGGACATCACTATGCCTTTCACAACGGCTTTTATACTGTTGTGTTTGGGATGTAATGTTGCATTACTTCTGAAGCCATGTCTTCTAGCAAAAGTTTTTTTTGTATCTTGATGATAACACTAGAAAATAGTGGTGCCCTTGAGGAGGGAAAAAAACGACACAGCAGTAAACATCAAAATATAACAAACATTATAAAAGGACTGAACATCCAAGAAAAGAGGTAATAATAAAGGTATGATCTCCTTTATCCAGCAACCCCAAAACCATTTTTAAAAGCTGGGAGAAAAAATGTGTCTATAAAGTAATACATTTTTAAACTGACACAAATCATAGCACTCCAATTGTCCACTACAATGTGGCAGTCCTACTCTGGTTTTGTCATAGCTGTAATCATTCTGCCACCTTGCCCTTTTTGGATAAAGGTGTACATAATCAGCTTTAATTTTTAAGAAGCTTGGTTTGACTGTGCTTTCAGATTTGGTAAGTGTGGTTTACCGGTTTTGCTTTTTCATAGGATCTAAAACAAAACAATGTTGTGTGAAAGGACACAAACTTTAGATTTCTTAATTTAGAAAACATTGCCTTTCTCTTTTCCGCATCAGTATATATGGGTACTTTAAAAACACAACCCTTTATTAAAATCACACACTCACCGTTTTGTCTTCTCGGAAAAGCCAACCAGTCTGAGCTCGAGCAAAAGTTATAGATTTTGTGGACAAAGTGGCCGAATAAATGTCACTACTCATTAAGATATCAACCTCTTCTTCTGTTTCTGTCTCAGATTCCTAAAACACAAAAAAGAAAAGCTAACATGATTTACGGGTTGTCTATAGCAACACCAGTATGTTAGACAATAACTAAAGGTACATTTTCTCAGTTGTCAAGACATTTGCATCTTAAGCCCGATTTGGATGGGATTAGTTTCACACCAGAAGGTGTAATTATTACCAGAGGATATCTGGATTTTAAACCTTTATGAATCTCTCATGTCAGTAACTTTTTATGGACTGCATGTTCATGTCTCAGTAAAAACATTACAGAGCCGTTCATCTTCTACAAAAAGTTTGCAAAAAAATGACCCCAGGTTAAACCAGTCCCATGTAGTAAAAACGTAAAAAGTCTTACCTCATGGTGGATACGCTGGTAAACCTTTTGCTCATTGTCAAGCACAACAAATGACTCGGAAGGAGAGGCATCACCATTGAAAATGAAGCTGAGATCCCCCCGCTGGCACTTCATGTCCGTAAAATCAATAAGAGTTGTGTCAAGCCTATGAAAAAAATATTTTTTACTAATTGGTAAAAACAATACATAAAAAGATTATACAAATTGTGCATACCTTGAATCTTATTATAATATTAGAGTCCAGTATGATTATTCCAATCTCATTATAATACGAGGGTAAATCAGAAAATAACAGCAATTTGAAAACTACATGGTAACTGCGATGGATGGAAGCTGACACAATACAACACGTTTGTGATGACTTTTGGGTAGTCTGAAAACACACAGTGCAGCACTCTGCCATTAGAGAAGTTGAAGCCAAAGTCAAACAAAAAACGACACTCCATTGCGGGATTGCACCGTTGTTGAACAACACGCTGTAGTAAGATTTCTTTGGGCAGAGGAAGTGAAACCTGTTGAAATTCACCAAAGTATGTTGGCTCAGTACAGAAGTGAAAACAACCTGACTCAATGAAATGTGTATGAATGTATAGAGGGGTTTAAAGCAGGAAGAACAAGTGTAACTGAAAAAGCTCAATAGGGTCAACCATCAACAGCACACATGTAAGTCCACATGGCAAATGCCTTCATTATAGAAGACTGACAGATCATAATGTCTGCTATTGCTGCACATTTGGATATTAGCTGTGGATATGTATATGCTACAGTGCATGATGACTTGGGAGATTATAAACTTTGCACAAGATGGGTACTCAAACAGATTAGTAATTTAACACCATGTCACTATCGTATCTTTGGTCCAAATGAAAAGGCTATAAGCGGTTACAGGTTCACCTCTGATAATGAGATTAAAGAAGTGGTGCAGACCTGGATTTGGAAGCAGCTAAAGAGCTTCTTCTCCCAAAGAATGAAGAAGTTAGTGTAGCAATACAAGAAGTGACCTGCAGGAAGACTTTGTGGAGGTGTGATATAACTGTAATGTTCAGCTAACTACTCACAATTACCGGTATTAACAGGTAAGTTGTTTTTACTTTTTGATTCTCCCTCATATTGCAGTAGAATCCTGTATGAATATTCCAAAACAGTTCCAAAAAAAAAAAAAAAAAAAAAAAAGGAATACAGTAGAACCTCTGGTCACAAACGTTTCCGAACACGTACAAATCGGGTTACGTTCAAAAAGTTTGCCAAAGTTTTGCATCTGTTCACGACCACACGTTCTGGTGGCGAACAAAAACACTGGCGGCCAGTTTCCCTACGCTCATTCAAACGTGCCAATGATTTCCCATTCTCCGTTTCCCATTTTCTTTTGTTTGCGTATACAGGGCCTAACAAAGCAGCTGATGTTGCAAAAGGAGTTACAATGTTAACCAAGCAGAGGCTTCAAGTGCTGGAAGAGGTGGAAAAACTGTTGCTATTGTGGTTGAATGAGAAGCAACTTGCAGGGGACAGCATAAGCGAGGCAATCATATGCAAGAAAACCAAGAAGATTCATGGCGATTTGCTGAAAAAAAGTCCTTCTTCGAGTGGCGAAGGTGAGGAATTTAAAGCCAGTACAGGATAGTTGGAAAAGTTTTGCAACAGAAGTGGCATTTAATTTTTTTCCCTGTGATTAAAACTCATAAAAAAAGTGTTTACAGCGAGTGGTTCATAAGGGTCTAGCGCGAACTCTTACAATGTTAGTTTTCTCTGTTGTTCAAGGTTTTCTCAGTGTTATTCAATGCTTTTACATTTAGTTTACTATTACATTGTGCATTCTATGGTATAATTAACTTTTTTGTGCTTAAAAAAATATATATTTACATAAAGTTCGTATGGTCTGGAATGGATTAACTGTATTTACATACAATCTTATGGGGAAATTACGTTCAGGTTGGGACCAAATCGGGTCGCGTCCAGAGTTTTGGAACGAATTACGGTCGTGACCAGAGGTACCACTGTATAAAATATTCTTTGAGAATTTGAAACATGACAAAAAGGAAAATTGTTCTAAAGAGACTGAAAGTTAACTTATGATTTTTAACAATAACTCCTCCATTGGGAAATCTCTGCAGAATGTGCTTAAAGTGGACCTTGCTTTATAATTGCCAACAATCAAAGGTATTAAGTGCAGTGAAGGAAAGTAGTAAAACATATTTTCTGTCTTTACTGCACTTAAGTAGATAATGTAGGGAACTCCACTTTTTATATTTATTGCACGTTTAGGATTTTTCATTAATTTAAGTCTCATTCTAGGGAGAGAGAGTAAGAGGCACTTTGCAAATGATGATGGGCCCAGATTGCTAGAAATATTTAGTGTGAAAATAAAAATGTTTTTAAATGATGAAATCCAGTAGAAAGATGTTAACAAATGACAATGTTGGATCCTTCTGTCATATTTAAAGTGATGACACTGGATCCTTCTGTTATATTTGTTTTATGTTTGCAATTTTACCATTTAGTCAGTTAATTTTTAATCAACATTTAATAGAAAAATTGACAGCTGCAGGATATCATGCAAAGATACTGTATCTACTGTGGTAATGTAAACTAAATAATGTACACAGCTTCTTTATTGAATTCATATTTTAATTATCCTTGTATACTTCTAGCAATGTGGTCTGCATCCATAATTTTAAGTCTCACTCCTGTGAAGGGGAGTAAATTGTGCTTTGAAACTGATGAGAGGCCCCTTTTGCAAGAAGTATACAATAATACTTACACATTGAAATCAATAACACTGTTGTGTTTTTGTATTTCATTAACACCGACACGCTTATGCAGAAGCTCGGCTCATGAGGTACTCTGGGGGACTACTTTAGGTGAGCAGTAACAACACTTCTGGTACTCTCAGGAAGCCCAATCCCTCCTGATCATTTGGCTTTAAGGAATAACATGACCTGAAGCCAGCATTACACAGAGACAGACAGCCCACAGAAGCACTTGAAACTAGACCAATAAAACAATCCTATTTGAGGTTGTTATTCCTTTTTTCATTTTTATTCAGTTTATTAGCATAGCTGCTACAGAAATGGGAATCACACACTTTATTTTGTCCTGTTTTTTTTCGCTCCACAACATGTACAAACTAAATTTATTTAAAATGTAGTTGCCATATAAAGTACAGTAGATTGTATCTAATTCTGCCTTTGCATATATTGTTATGTTTTTGATGGATAAAATATATTACTAAGTACATTCTTTTTAAAATTTTCAATGTACAGTGCATCCAGAAAGTATTCACAGCGCATCACTTTTTCCACCTTTTGTTATGTTACAGCCTTATCCCAAAATGGATTAAATTCATTTTTTTCCTCAGAATTCTGCACACAACACCCCATAATGACAATGTGAAAAAAGTTTACTTGAGGTTTTTGCAAATTTATTAAAAATAAAAAAACTGAGAAATCCCATGTACATAAGTATTCACAGCCTTTGCTCAATACTTTGTTGATGCACCTTTGGCAGCAATTACAGCCTCAAGTCTGTTTGAATGTTTGAATATGATGCCACAAGCTTGGCACACCTATCCTTGGCCAGTTCCGCCCATTCCTCTTTGCAGCACCTCTCAGGTTGGATGGGAAGCGTCGGTGCACAACCATTTTAAGATCTCTCCAGAGATGTTCAATCAGATTCAAGTCTGGGCTCTGGCTGGGCCACTCAAGGACATTCACAGAGTTGTCCTGAAGCCACTCCTTTCATATCTTGGCTGTGTGCTTAGGGTCGTTGTCCTACTGAAAGATGAACCGTCGCCCCAGTCTGAGGTCAAGAGCACTCTGGAGCAGGTTTTCATCCAAGATGTCTCTGTACATTGCTGCAGTCATCTTTCCCTTTATCCTGACTAGTCTCCCAGTCCCTGCCGCTGAAAAACATCCCCACAGCATGATGCTGCCACCACCATGCTTCACTGTAGGGATGGTGCCAGGTTTCCTCCAAACGTGACGCCTGGCATTCACACCAAAGAGTTCAATCTTTCTCTCATCAGACCAGAGAATTTTCTTTCTCATGGTCAGAGTCCTTCAGGTGCCTTTTGGCAAACTCCAGGCGGGCTGCCATGTGCCTTTTACTAAGGAGTGGCTTCTGTCTGGCCACTCTGCCATACAGGCCTGATTGGTGGATTATTGCAGAGATGGTTGTCCTTCTGGAAGGTTCTCCTCTCTCCACAGAGGACCTCTGGAGCTCTGACAGAGTGACCATCGGGTTCTTGGTCACCTCCCTGACTAAGGCCCTTCTCCCCCAATCGCTCAGTTTAGATGGCCGGCCAGCTCTAGGAAGAGTCCTGGTGGTTTCGAACTTCTACCACTTACGGATGATGGAGGCCACTGTGCTCATTCAAAGCAGCAGAAATTTTTCTGTAACCTTCCCCAGATTTGTGCCTCGAGATAATCCTGTCTCGGAGGTCTACAGACAATTCCTTTGACTTCATGCTTGGTTTGTTCTCTGACATGAACTGTCAACTGTGGGACCTTATATAGACAGGTGTGTGCCTTTCCAAATCATGTCCAGTCAACTGAATTTACCACAGGTGGACTCCAATGAAGCTGCAGAAACATCTCAAGGATGATCAGGGGAAACAGGATGCACCTGAGCTCAATTTCGAGCTTCACGGCAAAGGCTGTGAATACTTATGTACATGTGCTTTGTCAATTTTTTTATTTTTAATAAATCTGCAAAAACCTTAAGTAAACTTTTTTCACGTTGTCATTATGGGGTGTTGTGTGTAGAATTCTGAGGAAAAAAATGAATTTAATCCATTTTGGAATAAGGCTGTACCATAACAAAATGTGGAAAAAGGGATGCGCTGTGAATACTTTCCGGATGCATTGTATAACATGAATATTTAAGGATATTTGCTAATTCACTTTTTGTTAATTAAAGTAACTAAATTATTCCTCTTTTAGCATATTTTTGTAGTTTTACGCGAGTAGCTTCCAGGTAAGATACTTTTACTTAAGTAAATTCTTACCTATATAGTAATACTTCTACTCGAGTAGAGTTTTTTTAGTAGTTTTCCCACCTATGATTATGAATAATGACAGCAATGACAACAGTTGGCAGTGCAGTATGGCTGACTGGTATGTTAGCAGAGCAGCTGAGGGAGGGAAGGCACACAGCAGTGGGTTGAGAAAATATCACTTGAAAGAGCATAACTGTATAATCTCCTAAATATATAGTCAACAAAACAACCAGAGCAAATAAAAAACTGGAATTTATGGGAAAATGCTAAAAGATTCTAAGCATCCCATGGGGTGCACAATCTATCCATCCATCCATTTTCCAACCCGCTGAATCCGAACACAGGGTCACGGGGGTCTGCTGGAGCCAATCCCAGCCAACACAGGGCACAAACCAATCCCGGGCAAGGTGCCAACCCACCGCAAGACAATACCCACACACCAAGCACACACTAGAGCCAATTTAGAATCGCCAATCCACCTAACCTGCATGTCTTTGGACTGTGGGAGGAAACCGGAGCGCCCGGAGGAAACCCACGCAGACATGGGGAGAACATGCAAACTCCACGCAGGGAAGACCCGGGAAGCGAACCCAGGTCCCCAGATCACCCAACTGCGAGGCAGCAGCGCTACCCACTGCGCCTACGGGGTGCACAATGATATCTAAAAATCAAATGTCTTGATCAGTGCTTCTATTCTTTCTATTTTTGCATGAGTTTGTATTAGAAACATTCTTGAGCTGAAGCACATGTTTATTAAGGCCTTCTGTTTTTTTAGTAATCCCATTATGAGAAACATGCCAAGAACATATGGAAAGTCAATCTCTCCCAAAATAACCAGAAAACAACTCGGGATCTGGGATTAGTAGGAGGAGTCTTAACAGAGGTTCAGTACAGAAGAAGACATATGTCCATTGAAGAGTTTGAAAATAATAGGGCAAGTGGCCAATAGGCCAGTACTCAACCTCCCAAGGCAAATGGCAGTAACTCTATTGAGCAATTAGGCCTGAACTACTGCTGATCTCAGTTATTTATATTTAGATACCTTACTCTCCAACTTTGTACATTAAGAAAAACAAAAAAGACACATTATCTATTGTTTGAAAAATAGTAGTGCAGAGTCTTGATATAAACAAGAAGTTCCACAATGAAGCTCCACACGAAACGTGAAACACTGCAATGAAGACTTTTTCAGAGTAACAAACATATTAAGAAACATTTTCAAGCCCAAATGGTATTTTGAAGCACCTTAAATATCTTACCTTATGTTAATACCATGTTTGTATATTTTGCAAGCATCTGAAGGCAGGATTCTGGAAAGCAAAGGCACTGAAATAGAAAACAGCAGATAACTGCATCAAGATCTATATCTGAATCTTTTTTATCCAACAAACTGAAGTCGAAATAGAATGGGGACCAATAATCAGGTGGATTGTTATATGTGTGTATATATGTGTTATGTAGTATTAATGAATAGTTAAAAATATATGGATGTATGTCTGGTTTACATGTCCATGGTTAGACAAACACAGCCTTCTCCACAAAGCAAATGAATGCTATAAGAAGAAGTACAACATGGGAAATATGAGACAATTGCAAGCAACTTTAAATAGAAATATGTATCATCAGAAAACTTTTTAAAGCACTTCATATGTACTGTATAAAATAATGTCCATTAAAATGGCATGTAAATAAAGATTTTGGTCACTTTAACTGTATATAAACAAAATCAACTTAAAAATGACAGCCAAACAGAAATGAGATATGAAACGAGACAACAGATGACCAGCTAAACTGGGATTTCAAACTCCAACCAGTTTCTTAATGAGAGGCCCATTCTTGCCGTTAATTAAACCCGTTATTTAATTCTATGGCTCGTTGCTGCTCCCATTCTGCCATAGCAGACATTTCCAAAGCTGTTGATTTTTCTGATTTTTTTTTTTTTTTGAACACCGTCAAAATGTTTGTGACCTGAGAGATTAACCTTACTGAGACATTCAGATATTGCGTGATGGACACAGGTGAGCTGGTCATGTGGCGGCTTATTTTGTGTCTCATTATTGTTTGGCTGCTAACTAAGGAAAAAGAGACAACTAGGGCAGGGGTCGCCAAGTACAGTCCTGGAGGACCACCATGGCTGCAGGTTTTCATTCGCTCCCCTTTTTTTTTTTTTTTTTTAAATGAGTGCCCTGTTTGTGCTGCTAATTAACTTCTTGTGAATTCATTGTAATTGAATTGCTTTTTTAAGATTTGTTCCCCTGAATTTCTTCATCGTTCCTCTTAACAGCTTCATTTCTTTCCTTAAATGGCACCCAAACATAAATGAAATGTGAAGTGAGGGAGCCAACAGAAGACCAGCTAAGTCAGGGCCTCAAACTCCAACCAGCTGCTTAATTAGGTGCGGATTCTTGTCGTTAATTAAACTTGTTCTTTGATTTCGTGGCTTGTTGCTGCTCTCGTGGTACATTAGCAAACTTTTCCAAAATTGTTGATGTTCTCTTTCTAAGAGCACTGTTAAAATGTTTTGGGGACCTGAGCAGATTGACATTCCTGAGACCTTTTTTTATTCTTTATTTCCAGATATTGTATGATGGACACCAGTTGTTTTGGCTCATTTTGTATTTCTTTATTGTTTGGTTGCTAATTAAAGAAAAAGAAACAATTAAGGGGTCTGAGTCTTCAAGAGTAAGTCAATTAAAACTAGTTCAAAAGAAGTTAACAGCAAAAAACAGGTTACTCATTAAGAAAAGGGTTAGAATGAAAACCTGCAGCCACGGTGGTCCTCCAGGACTGCAGCTGGTGACCCCCTGAACTAAGGGGCCTGAGTCAAGTTAATTAAAACTAAGACAAAAGAAGTTAATTAGCAGCAAAAACTGGGCACTAATGAAGAAGATGGTTAGAATGAAAACCTGCAGCCAATGGGGCCCTCCAGGACCGGAGTTTGATGCCAGTGCTCTAGACTGAGAGCGAGACACTCATCCCCAAACTGTTTTTTAAGTCTCGAATAAATCTGAGATGGAATAACTCCTTGATTTGTCAAAAATGGAATAATAATGTGCTGCGCAACACTACTGTGTACCTCCTGCTCTGACATGTTGATTTACAACTGACAGGAAGGGGGGAAAGAGCAGCTAACACTACTAACGACAAGTTCATATATGAATGTGTTTGTCCAATGAGTCAGATCTACCTTGCAGCATTTATAAGAACAGAGCATGAAAATTCCTGTTTATGATTGAACACCATATATACAACACTGTATATAAATAACATACTGCAGAAAGCCCAACAATCTCTTTATTTACAATGTGACATTGATCATTCATTGTGATGCTGATGAATCTTTAAAGGTGCCCCTGCTATCTCTTTGATAATTCCCAGTCAAAACTCACAAATTAGGTTAAAAACAAAAAAAGGCAATGACAGTGGCTCTAAAAATGTACAGAGTATGGGTTACATACACATCTTTGCAGCTGCAGCAATACTTTGTTTTGCCCAAAACCTCAATGCTTAGAGTATGTAATACAGTGATCCCTCGCTATATCGCGCTTCGCCTTTCGCGGCTTCACTCTATCGTGGATTTTATATGTAAGCATATTTAAATATATATCGCGGATTTTTTGCTGGTTCGCGGATTTCTGAGGACAATGGGTCTTTTAATTTCTGGTACATGCTTCCTCAGTTGGTTTGCCCAGTTGATTTCATACAAGGGACGCTATTGGCAGATGGCTGAGAAGCTACCCAACTTACTTTTCTTTCTCTCTCTTGCACTGACTTTCTCTGATCCTGACGTAGGGGGTGTGAGCAGGGGGGCTGTTCGCACACCTAGACGATACGGACGCTCGTCTAAAAATGCTGAAAGATTATCTTCACGTTGCTACCTTCTGTGTGCAGCTGCTTCTTGAAGCGACATGCTGCACGGTGCTTCGCATACTTAAAAGCTCAAAGGGCACGTATTGATTTTTGACTTTGTTTTTCTCTGTCTCTCTCTATCTCTCTCTCTCTCCCTGCTCCTGACGGAGGGGGTGTGAGCTGCCGCCTTCAACAGCTTTGTACCGGCGGTGCTTCGCATACTTAAGCCAAACAGCCCTATTGATTTGTTTGCTTTCCTCTCTGTTTCTGACATGCTCTGCTCCTGACGTGCACTCCTTTGAAGAGAAGATATGTTTGCATTCTTTTAATTGTGAGACAGAACTGTCATCTCTGTCTTGTCATGGAGCACAGTTTAAACTTTTGAAAAAGAGACAAATGTTTGTCTGCAGTGTTTGAATAACATTCTTGTCTCTCTACAACCTCCTGTGTTTCTGCGCAAATCTGTGACCCAAGCATGACAATATAAAAATAACCATATAAACATATGGTTTCTACTTCGCGGATTTTCTTATTTCGCGGGTGGCTCTGGAACGCAACCCCCGCAATGGAGGAGGGATTACTGTACACATATCTGAAGCTCAGCAATCAATGCCAAGAAAAATCTACCAAAATTGCTTAGCTGTGGCAAATTATATTAAGTAATTTAATGGATCAAAGTGTCAGCAGTGCGAGTAGAAATCTTTCCCGTAACTGGAGTTGCTTGTTTTAAACACTGACCTAGACAGCATACTTAATAACTCTGTAGCTACTCAAAAATGCATATGTTGATATATTTCAGTTCTTGATGATTTAAAAAAAGTATTTTTATTTACAGACTTACCCCAACTTTGAAAATCCCAGTGAAGCTCTAAATAAAAGTTTCCAAGCTTTAAAAAAAAGATAAAATAAACATTCAGAATTTCACATTTTTGCAACCACACAATACTATTTTTGAATGTGTCATCAGAGAAGATACTAATATTACTGAAAACAGGCAATTATTATTTAATCTTCAAATATTATGACAGTATCTATCACCTTAAATGAACTGCTGTGTTGTCTAGAGAGCCACTAAAAAGAATGAGGAATGATTTGAGAGGGAGTAGACACAGCGATTTTAAAGCTTTTCATGCTACTGATGTAATGAATGCTACTAATGGGCTATTTAACCACTCTGCTTCCCAATATGAAGTATAGTAATAATAATAATAATAAATCTTTGCATTTATATAGCGCTTTCCTAAACAATAAGGATTTCAGAAATTCAACACAGCACAGCCTTGATGTCTGCGGAGGTTACATCAGGTAACATTCAGGGACAAATAAAATTTACAGTTAATAGAAAAATTAGCTGAATACATCCATCTATCCATTATCCAACCCGCTATATCCTAACTACAGGGTCATGGGGAGCCAATCCCAGCCAACATAGGGCGCAAGGCAGGAAACAAACACCGGGCAGCACACCAGCCCACCGCAGGGGGCACACACACACACACACACACACACACACTAGGGATAATTTAGAATCGGCAATGCACTTAATGCGCCTAACCTGCATGTGTTGGTACCCAGAGGAAACTCACGCTGACACGGGAAGAACGTGCAAACTGCACGCAGGGAGGACCCAGGACGCGAACCCGTGTCTCCTACCACTGCGCCACCGTGTCGCCCTAGTTGAACACATTCATGGCCAAAATCCTTACATGAATGGATGAGCAACTATGTTACAGACTTCTCCAACACACTAACTTGGACCTGCAAAACTTCATATGCTAGATACAAGAGAGGTTATGATGTGGTGGAACGACTAAGCAGATGCTTTTTAATTACACTGTAAGTACTTGAATCAATGTGGTAATTAAACAGACCATTATTGCCGTGAGTGTTTAATATTACAGATGTCTGCACTGCAAATTATGCTGTACTGTATTATATTCCACACTAAATGTTGAACCATAACAATACTTTTAGAAAACCTAAGAAATCTGACAAAGGAGGGGAGACCATTCAGTGCGTCAAGCTTGTTTGTTTATCTCACCTAGATTTTTCCTAAAGGTTGTCAATGTTTCTACTTCAAATACATGTCTTGGTAGTTTGTTCCAGAATCCCATAAGTCCTTGAGTAAAGAAATGCTTACTGGCTTCAGTTTTAAATGTACTTCTCCTTAATCATATATTAGTAATTGAATTGCTCTTCTGTTTATTGTTGTTATTTTTTCATTTCATTCACAGCCTTCATTTACATAATCTTTAATTATCATTGCTACCTCTAGACAGTCACAGTGTACACCTATTACCATTAGCTGCTTCCAACCCAGTCACTGCACTAAACAACTTGCTATGACAAAAAATGGTTGTAATTTATCATAGTGAATTGCTACTTGTAAGAGTGAGAGCTCTTGTGTCTGCAAGAATTAGCAGACATTGAACATGCAACCAGAAATACAATGGAAACAATGTGTACAAACAGAAGTGAAGTGAGTGTTTTGAACAGTGAAAATAGAGGAGAGATTGAAACTCTGGACCCAAAAATAATGTCTGTTTGATATTCTTTGTGCCGCACCATGATAAACTGAAAAGCAATGAGCTGAGATTGTATTTTAATCCAGTGTGCTCCATGTTAATTGGCTACCAAAATATAGTAACACTTTGTTACTTTTGCTGTTTATTATGAGATTTGGAGTCTTGGGGAGAAGTTGTGCAGAAATTGTGCAGTCAGTCACACTTACCTGCTAATGACACCCTAAGCAGGAATGAGATTCAATAACTGTAAGCATTAAACTGGATATGCTCTCTGACTAGAAGCAGTGTGAAGGCCTATAGTTTGATGTCTGTCTATTGAATATAATGCTACCTCCTTTAACTCTTTCAGGGCAGATGTCGACTTTTGTCAAAAGGAGGAGTTGACGATGGTAATCGACTGTACACTGTGACCAACCGTTATGTTTTAGTTGAACTCTTGTTGCTAGAAGGAAAGTTAAATTCATTGGTTTGACCGAGATTTCCTGTGCTCGCGTGAGTAGCAAGGCGCAAACAATGGCAAAAATGGCACTGACATTTTGCGAGAGATCAAAGCGAATGCGTAAAGCAAAATACTCCATGGACGACGTTTTGCCTATTATCTTTTGAACTTGACTATGACTTGTCAGACTCAGATTTTGATACAAGTGATTGAAAACGAGTGTGAGGTTCCAGCTTAAGCTGATTGGTCCCCAGCTAATCATTATACTGACAATGTTTGCCAGGGAGGACTGCCACTTAACAATGATAAGAGGTAGAAACCAGATTGCAATGCACCACAACTTTGTCCCAGCCACACAAAGACGGCCTAGCAGCAAGCCTACCGCACATTTTTGGCAAACTGGTAGCCACAGCATGCAGCAACAGACTATTTCATTTATGTTAGGTAGAATGCCCAGAGGGGACTGTGCGGTCTCGTGGCCTGGAACCCCTACAGATTTTATTTTTTTCTCTAGCTTTCTGGAGGTTTTTTTTGTTTTTTCTGTCCACCCTGGCCATCGGACCTTACTCCTTTTCTATGTTAACTAATGTTGCCTTATTTTAATTTCTTATTTTGTCTTTTATTTTTCTTTTCTTCATTTTAAATGAGCAATGCCAACAATCAGTATGAACAACATGCAGTCCTTGTGGAATAAAGTGGATGAGCTAAGGGTATTTGCGTGATATCTCCATGAGTACCATGAAAGCTGTCTAATGTGCTTTGCAGAGACTTGGTTTAAGAACACCAACTTGGACACAAATTTCGAAATAGATGGATTTGTATGTGAATGGCAAAGCAGGAAATCAGCCTCTGGTAAGATATATTAACAAATATAAAAACAATCTCCATCCACACCTGTAATTTCACTTTCTTTGCAAAAGTATCTCTGTCCACACTAAAACGACAGAGAAAGCTTATGATGTAACCATTTGCCACCGGCGTGCACATTGGCAGAAACAGGAAGAAGAAGTGTCCTCCTTGAAGGATTGGTTATGCCACCAACCATGGGATTTACCATAAAACTGTAGTGGCAGGTAAATTACTTGCCTTTTGCACATACTGTATATGCAGCATTCAAACTGTACAAAATGCAATTTAGACGCATAGAGGTGAGAAACACAAATAGCACCACGGTAAGCAACTCATCTATGTCCGCCATGTTGAAATAGGACTTTCTTCTGTGAAGGGTGACCAATCAGGAAAGGACCACATAATAGGCACAAACCATTCATTGTGCAACTAGAATCCATATTTGCAAAGCTCAACATTTTCACACATCCAAAATTTTAAACACTGAGCTGCTGTGTTCAGAAGTAAAGACGTCTCAAATTTCAAAAGTCTCTATTTTCAAGGGTTAAACAATGCCGTAGTATTGATGAAAGGCAAAAAATGGAAACTAATGTCTGCTTTTTTTAAACAAAAACATAGTGCTGTGGACGTAGTCTTACTCTGAATGTCAAAAAGAGTAAAGTCAAATATTTCTTTAAGAGTCAGAAATCTGTATGTTCACCACTTGTCGTTCTTGGGGAGGAGGTAGCAATAGTGACTGAATACACATACCTAGGAACTCACATAGGCAATAATCTAAACTGGAATATTAACACAAAATATCTCTTCTACATGCAATCACCACTTATTTTTTCTTCATAAATTTAAGACTGTTTAAAGTGGACAAGGACTTCATATTGTCCTTTTTTTGCAGTTTGATCCAATCTGTTATCACTTTCAGTTTCATTGACTAGTTAAGTAGTCTGACAAATCAAAATATAAAAAAAAGAACAGGCATGGAGTCAAAATTATTGGAGCCAACACAGATGATTGGGTAAATGTGTGTTGGAGAGAGCAATGTTAGAAAAAAAATCGAAAATGATCTATCCTGATTACAGACATCCTTTACTTGAAGAACTTTCCATCAGTAAATCAGGTAGGATGGCTGCTTTAAAGACTAACAAAAATCTCCCCAGAAATGCCTATCCTCCTAGTGCCATGCAGCTTTTTAATAAGGAATATTGTGATAATAAAAATTCAACGATAGTAGACTTTTCCATTTGCATTGTGTTAAGCGTTTTAGATAAAAACTCACTGACAAATTGCTAGAAGCAGCTAACAAAGTAGTTTTGTTTTTGTTCAAATGATGTACTGTACATGTTTTAGAACTTTTGTGCAACTTTAAACCTGTTGGCCTCTGTGTTTTATTTTTGTCTGTTATTGAATGCAGCCGAGAAGACAAATGTCATGTTTTCTTCTGTAAATATCCTAAAATAAAAAACCTTAAAGGATAAGTTCTGTATTTCTCAATTAGAAACGATTTCTTTACAAACATAGTTAAAATGCATTTGCCACACAAAATTATGTTCTAAAGTTAAGCACTTACAATAAATTTAACCACATACCATGAAAACTTTACGTTAATTTGATCTTTCAGGAGGAAACTACCCCACTGGGGGTTGAAAGGTTATTATGCAGGAAGACTAAGTGCTGAGCTGTCATACATACAGTAGGGGAAATTAGTATTTGATCCTCTGCTGAATTTGTAAGTTTGATCACTTACAAAGAGACGAACAGTCTGTAATTTTTATGGCAGTTTTATTTTAATGGCCAGAATATCAAACAAAAATCCAGAAAAAACACATTACATAAAAGTTATAAATTGATTTGCATGTCATTGAGAGACATACGCATTTGATCCCCTACAACCCAGCCAGAGTTCCGGCTTCCACTTATTTCCCCCACTGTAGCTGGTCTTCTTCTAAAATAGCTAAATCTCATAATATTGGTGTTTCTCTAATCAAAAATGACATATATAAACTCATTTATAATGTGTGTGTAATCACAAGATGTGAATCAATACTTGACAACAGTCTTGTCTTAACAGATGAACATATTTAGTACGCTTTTAAAATTTTCCTCCATGCCCCATAGCAACCATTGTAAAACATAGTGCAGGCAAAATATTTCTATAAATGTCAAAAAAAATTCTTAAGTTAATAACAGAATTTTGTGTGGCAAAAACATATAGTGCAAGTTTGTGAAGAAATAAACTGGTTAAAAAAAAACACCAAAAATTATCCTTTAACCTTAACAAGTACTGAGTATGAAACAAAATATATTAAAATACCTCTTTCAGAGCTTTAAGTAATCGTGGTCTTTTATCCTCAACACTTTCTCTTGACTGCTGTTTAAGCTTTCGCAGAAGTGCAGTGACTAAAAGAAAAGAAATTTTAGTATTTTAGATTATTTTTATTTTATATTAAAAAAAACATTAACATGACTTATTTGAAACATTAAGAAGTGCCCTCGTACAAGATAAAACACAAGGAAACATGGAGAAACCAAGAAAAGACTGGTATCAGGTCAGAAATTAAATACATTATTAGAGGTAATTGTTGGTAATAAAATATATCAAAGCATCAACAAGGTAAACAGAAAAAATTAAAAGAAGGGATTGCAAAGGTAAAACAAAGATAAAAACATTCAGAATTATATAAACATTATGGTTAACAGAATATTATAGAGGCACTATTCATAAAAATACTTAATCTTCTAAATGTTTAATGCTTAGCTAAAATCTTGTGTTTATAAGGAGACTCGAATTGTTCCTTATTGACATGGACGTTTCAAGAGGGAAAAAAAGAGTAATAGTAGTTTGCAAAAGAACAGTAGAAATGTGACAGGTCATCTTTTGAGTTGAAATTTTCATGGAGCTCTATTATTCATAAAAACAATAACTTCAAGGGGGTTAACAATAATAACATACAAGCCATTTAGAAATTATAGAAATGTATATACATAGTCCCCTCATTTTCAGAAGGTCTCAAAAGTAACTGGACAATTGACTGACAAGCTATTCCATGAATTGAAGCTGAAAGTCTACACTTCAATTGCAACTTGATTGCTTCATTTTTAATTCATTGTGGTGGAGTACAGTGCCAAAGCAATGAAAAATGTGTCAATGTCATTTATTTAATGGGCCAGACTGTAAGTGTAAGGATCATGAACTGACAGCACACATTGTGCTTGAATGTATGTATGGAATTACAACGTTGTGTAAACAGAAAGCCTCAGACAGAGTTCAGTAGTTATATGTATGTAAGCTGTTTATATGTGCCTGTATAAACAATGTAATAACAAAAAATGGCATCTTCAGTAGGAAGACCACAGCTTTTGAATTTTTTTCATATGGTAAGACTAATCCACTCTTATAGAAGGTAACAGTTTAGAGTATATTTTAATGTGCTCCTGATCCTTGCAGTGGGGACACACTTTAAAGTATTTTTCAAAAGCATTATTACATTATTATAGTATCTTCTAGGGGGTTCGCCCCCTGCTCGTTTTGCTTGCCAAAGGGCCTGCGCTACGCACCAGCCACTTCATGTCTTTACCGCTCGTGTTGTGAAGAGGGGGGCTGAACGCACCCCAAGGAGATGCGGTTGCTCCTCCAAAACCCTCTGTCTTTGCTCGATCAGCCGCTGGCTGATGCTAGCTGCTGCATCTCACACAGTGCTTTGAACATTTAAAAGCCTGTACAGCAGCTCTCCTACTCTTTGTCTTTTATTTCCAGCCCAGGGCGTGGTTAAATCTCTTGGCACAAAGTCTCGTCTAGCGGGACATGAGTTCCTGATATTTTTTAGTTTATAATTTCAAAACAGAATAAGAATCTGAAAATCTAACATCACATTAAAGTTTGATAAATTCTGAAAAGAATGATACCAAACATATATACGTAGGTTTTAAAATAAGCCCGATTTAAAGCGTGATGTAATAACATCACATAAAATCATTGCACTTTTAGGCTTAGGATTTTTATATATTTTATAGATAGATAGATAGATAGATAGATAGATAGATAGATAGATAGATAGATAGATAGATAGATAGATAGATAGATAGATAGATAGATAGATAGATAGATAGATAGATAGATAGATAGATAGATAGATAGATAGATAGATAGATAGATAGATAAAAAAATAATAAACTTTTTCATACTCATTTGTCGATCTCCATAGCTTATAGCTTCAGCAAGAGGACTCCATCCCTGAGCATTTTTCACCTTTACAGGGGCATTATGGGCGAGGAGTAAATGGGCACATTCTGCAGAAAAGAAATACAAAAAAAGTTTACAGCTCTGTTAGTTTTTTAACAATAAATTGTATGAAATGAAGTACGGCACAGAACAACTGAACATACCATAAGAAATACAGTATTTCATATTAACTTCAAATTCAGCTTTAATGTCATCCAAACTGATCTAGAGAGCTATGCAATTGGATAGCACCTTACATAGCAGTCACTCAAAGATACTGAAAACAGATTACATATATAACTGATTACAGACCCCCGGGGTGTGCTAATGAGGCAATCAACTTAACCATGAATGTCTGTACATGAATGCATAGTCAGCTGATTTCCCTATCAACCTCGGGAGCCACTCTGCTATGCTACGGTGCACACCTACCCCTCTCCAGTGCCCCAGCGCACTTTATTTAAAGAAATTGCACCGGCACAGATTACACATTACATAAAGTATATGAAAATCTGTACTGTGGTCTTTTAGTGCACAAAGTGGATAAAGAATACACTTACCTTTGTGTCCCAGCATTACAGCAAGGTGTAAAGGTGTGTTACCTACAGATGAAGAATGAAAAAAAAAAATTAGGTTCAGGAGGATGAAATTATAACTATTTATGATAAGCAAAAACATAATACAGTAACAGGAAAAAAGACATTTAATTCCCACATTAAAAAAAATGAGATGCAGCATTCCTGCTGTGTAGCCTTCATCATGTGTGATATTTATCAAAGAAACCCAACACAATGATCAATGATCATTCACATTTTTAGAAAACTGCATAAAAATACCCATTTTAGTTCTTAAGAATACCATCAACCTATAAATGGCAGCTGCTGCCAGTACATGGACTGACAGAGAACATAAATTAAAAAAAAGGACCTATGGCAGCATTCTACCCTCTTGTGGTATGGGTTGTATGTTTGGCACCAAAAAACAAAAAGGATGCAATTTCCAGAACAACAGAAAGGCCAACATTCCAAATTACAATAAATTGTCCTTAGAAAGATATGAAAAGTTAAAAAAGGGGTGAGTGGAGAGAAGTGAGAAGTGAAAGTAAATACAAGATGGAGAGTGCCATCACTCACCTGAGTGTGAGAGGGGACAAGGGGCATATCTACGGACCGACTTCCAACGGACAGCCTTTGTCCACAACTAAACATACCTAACTAGCCAGGGCCTCCTATGACAATAAGTACTCTTGAAGCTGATCAAAACAAACCCCTAATTTAATAACATCTGTAAAGAAGAATCGCTGTCAAAAAAAAAAAACTTAAAGTTACTGAACATCAGGCCTAAACTTAAGTTACTACACCTAAACTTAAATAAAAAACTTAAGTAGTAGGGTGTTGTACCATGTTATCCATTATGAATGCAATGAGAAGCGAGACAAAATGACACATTTTATTGGCTAACTGAACAGATTACAGCATGCAAGCTTTTGAGGCAACTCAGGCCCCTTCTTCAGGTTCTTGCCTTGAAAAGGTGCCTGAGCTTCCTCGAAAGCTTGCATATTGTGATGTATTCAGTTAGCTAATAAAAAAGTGTCATTTTGATTCACTTCTCATTGCATAATAAACTTAAAGAATTAAACCCTAATCTTAAATGAGAATAAGACCCAAATAATATCCAAGAAGGGCCCCAGTAGGAAGAATAGGCCAGAAGCTACACGTGTGCCCTGCTTAACCAGAGGAAAAGGGCGACGGCTGGGGTATCCATAAGCTAGGATGGGTTTGCTATGGAGCATACATACGAGCACAATAAGGGATTCCCGCCCCCTTGCACCTGAATCCAATGGGAATGTACCAGTGTGGTGTACTATGTAAAGTGATTCTACTTGTGGAATGGACTGGAAGGTAGATTCCAACTTGCTGGGACATAGGCCCGAAAGCCATGGTAAGAGCAATCCAAATATGAGAAAAACAGAGTATTTTAAAAATAATTTAAAAAAAATTATATTCTACAGTTTCAATTAAAAGCACACTTTTGGAGTAGCGTGTTGCTGTGCAGAAAATTAATTTGGTTAATCTACAACTTCTCAGTTCCATGAAGTGAGCCTGAAGTGATTTATAATGATTATGCATGTACTTATTTACTTTTAATAAATAGCTGACCTTCCATGACTGAATAATAATCATTAAAAAAAAGAGTTGTGCTACTTAATAACAGTGTGTCTCAGCCATTCAGTCATTGCAATATAAAAAAGCAATTACATTTTCAAATGTGGTATTATATTAATTGTGCAATCAATAAGATTACTGAGTTTAAACTATTAATACAAGTTAACCAAAAATAGTGAATTATTAACATGTCTAGAAATGATGGAAGAAATTAATTTCAAAATAAGCATATGACATTTCAGTTTAATAAAATATTTTACCTCCTAGTATCTACAGCAGTTCTGTAATAATTCAGGACATCTCTCATGCATTTCAGGGTGACAGTGTGATGCACGTTACATACAGCAGAAGTATAAATTCCATATATAAATACGACATCAAAAACACAAACAGCACCTGCTTCTATATTTCATTTGTATTAGCACATGTAAGAAAATAAATAAATAAATTATATGCAGTATATACTGTCACAGAAGCCACAAGATGGATGGCTCCATACCAGGCCAGGACCTCTTTGTAATGGAAGATCAGGGATGGATGAGCTGACTTGGCCAAGTTAGTGGAAAACCAGAGGGAGACTGTCCTCCACGGATAGATAGCTTCCCAGTACACTAGATGGCAGCGTTGTGCTGGAATAGCTCCCTTTGGTATAACCGGAGGGTAACATGGGAACTGTAGACATGGAGAGCAGCCCTGCAGGGGTGCTTGGTGTCCACCAGTGGGAGCTGCAGAAGGAGGTCATCTCCTTTATAAAGAGATTCCGCCACTGGGGCAACGGAAGTAATCCCAGGTCTGACTTATAGGGAACCACTCCGCATCTCGTCGAGTTGGAGTTGGGAGGTGGTGGACAGTGGTTGCCAGGTGGTTATTTAAATGTGCTGAAAATGAAAGGCTAAAAATACATTTTGATTCTGATGTGTGAGTGTGTGTAGACATAATTAAATAGACAAAAGTTGTCAGCACCCAAACTGCATGAATAATATAGAAAAACAGCCATGCTAACCAGTTTGAAAATATAAGGATACAAAAAGTAAGGCAACAAATCAGTTTTCTATTGATTCCACTAAAATAAATGAATTACAAACTACTTACATATACGAGGTGTTCAAATTACATTGAACATCCCTTCCTTTTCCCACACAGAAAGCTCATGATTTGATTTTAGGCAGTAATTCATGGACAGAGAGGAGTCTTAAGGGATGGCATAGTTCAACATTTTCCTATTTCAAATTAAATAAAAATACCAGGGTAAAGATTTTTTTAAACAGCTCTTAGTTAACTAAATTTTAATTTGTGTAACGTTTAAGCAAAATAAGACATCCTTTTATCACTGTGTTATAGTGATACAGTGGTGTGAAAAACTATTTGCCCCCTTCCTGATTTCTTATTCTTTTGCATGTTTGTCACACAAAATGTTTCTGATCATCAAACACATTTAACCATTAGTCAAATATAACACAAGTAAACACAAAATGCAGTTTGTAAATGGTGGTGTTTATTATTTAGGGAGAAAAAAAAATCCAAACCTACATGGCCCTGTGTGAAAAAGTAATTGCCCCCTGAACCTAATAACTGGTTGGGCCACCCTTAGCAGCAATAACTGCAGTCAAGCGTTTGCGATAACTTGCAATGAGTCTTTTACAGCGCTCTGGAGGAATTTTGGCCCACTCATCTTTGCAAAATTGTTGTAATTCAGCTTTATTTGAGGGTTTTCTAGCATGAACCGCCTTTTTAAGGTCATGCCATAGCATCTCAATTGGATTCAGGTCAGGACTTTGACTAGGCCACTCCAAAGTCTTCATTTTGTTTTTCTTCAGCCATTCAGAGGTGGATTTGCTGGTGTGTTTTGGGTCATTGTCCTGTTGCAGCACCCAAGATCGCTTCAGCTTGAGTTGACGAACAGATGGCCGGACATTCTCCTTCAGGATTTTTTGGTAGACAGTAGAATTCATGGTTCCATCTATCACAGCAAGCCTTCCAGGTCCTGAAGCAGCAAAACAACCCCAGACCATCACACTACCACCACCATATTTTACTGTTGGTATGATGTTCTTTTTCTGAAATGCTGTGTTCCTTTTACGCCAGATGTAATGGGACATTTGCCTTCCAAAAAGTTCAACTTTTGACTCATCAGTCCACAAGGTATTTTCCCCAAAAGTCTTGGCAATCATTGAGATGTTTCTTAGCAAAATTGAGACGAGCCCTAATGTTCTTTTTGCTTAACAGTGGTTTGCGTCTTGGAAATCTGCCATGCAGGCCGTTTTTGCCCAGTCTCTTTCTTATGGTGGAGTCGTGAACACTGACCTTAATTGAGGCAAGTGAGGCCTGCAGTTCTTTAGACGTTGTCCTGGGGTCTTTTGTGACCTCTCGGATGAGTCGTCTCTGCGCTCTTGGGGTAATTTTGGTCGGCCGGCCACTCCTGGGAAGGTTCACCACTGTTCCATGTTTTTGCCATTTGTGGATAATGGCTCTCACTGTGGTTCGCTGGAGTCCCAAAGCTTTAGAAATGGCTTTATAACCTTTACCAGACTGATAGATCTCAATTACTTCTGTTCTCATTTGTTCCTGAATTTCTTTGGATCTTGGCATGATGTCTAGCTTTTGAGGTGCTTTTGGTCTACTTCTCTGTGTCAGGCAGCTCCTATTTAAGTGATTTCTTGATTGAAACAGGTGTGGCAGTAATCAGGCCTGGGGGTGGCTACGGAAATTGAACTCAGGTGTGATACACCACAGTTAGGTTATTTTTTAACAAGGGGGCAATTACTTTTTCACACATGGCCATGTAGGTTTGGATTTTTTTTCTCCCTAAATAATAAACACCATCATTTAAAAACTGCATTTTGTGTTTACTTGTGTTATATTTGACTAATAGTTAAATGTGTTTGATGATCAGAAACATTTTGTGTGACAAACATGCAAAAGAATAAGAAATCAGGAAGGGGGCAAATAGTTTTTCACACCACTGTATATATATAGTGTTATAGTTGATAAGCCAGCAATGTATTCTAATGCTGTGTCCCATTTACTTCTGAAGTCGGAGGTCTGAGCTGGGAAAGACATCACACTCGAGTTGACTGCGTTTCAGTAAAACATTCAGAAAACCAATATGGGCGCATCCAGGAAAACCTTTGTTGTCCTTGCTCCATTAGAACAAATACTGATAACAACACATTATGTGATATTTTGCATGTTCAAGCATTGTTGCAACATATCACGGATAGAGGTTGGAACAGTACGGTGTGTAGGACTGATTTAAAGAGACACAAATAGACAGAAGTGCTAATAAACAGTATAATACTACAACTACAAATATGAGGTACAAAAAGTAAGGCAACAAATCTGCTTTCTATTGATTCCACTAAAATAAACGAATTACAAACTACTTCCATATACCACGTGTTCAAATTACATTAAACATCCCTTCCTTTGTCCCCAAAGTGTGGTGTGGTGTACGTTGCCATTTTGGATTGAAGTTGGACAAACTTGGACTTAACAGGCCAGCCCCAAGTTGGAGATCCAATTTCAGGGGGTGTTACAGATGAAAATTCTGACTGTCCGCTTCAAAAGGAATGCAGAATAAGTTACCACACTGTGAAATTGTCCAACAAGTGATGAAATCAGGTATTACTCAAACTAGTGCTGTTCTGAGTTATTGTGCATCCAATACTAAGTGAAAGACAAGCGAAGAAATGATCTATCTGGCCGTGCTCAGACCCACTCAACAACTTCAGATTGAACCAATTTAAAATTCATTACACACACACGCGGCCATACATTTCTATTGCTATTACTCCCGCTTCCACTTTAAAGTTAATATTTCAACAATTTCAATTATCTGTCTTTGCAAAGTAGTCAGAGAATCTCATCACCGTGTAAAATCGCACATCTGTTATATTGTACATGTTGTGGCCAAAAGTACAAATTCAAACCACTGAATATAAATGCTATATTTTTCGTTGCTGGAAAGTTGCAGAAGCACTGACAGCCACTCCTATGCTTTGAAACGACGTTGAATAACTTGACATGTAAGACAAATTACAGTTTGACAAGTTATTTGACTTATTTTTTAAATAAAAAGATAAATACATTTCATTTTTTTACCATGAGGTAACATTGTTATGTTGGTCTTTGTAAGAACACCTTGCAGAAACAGGTTGCAAAACCTAAATTTGTTTTACCAGATATTCTTGTAAATGCTTAAGGAAAATTTGAAAGTTTGACTCATTACATAAAATATGCAAATAAATTGAAAAAATGTTTTTTCAATCATTGAATTTCTATAATGGGTACTACCTAAAAATTTAAATCTTTATCCAAAAAGGAATGTAGAGAAAAGCCAAGCAAAATGACACCTTTTATTGGCTAACTAGAAAGATTACAATATGCAAGCTTTCGAGGCAACTCAGGCCCCTTCTTCAGGCAAGATGTAGAAGGGGCCTGAGTTGCCTCGAAAGCTTGCATATTGTAATCTTTCTAGTTAGCCAACAAAAGGTGTCATTTTGCTTGGCTTTTCTCTACATTCATAATGGCTAACACGGTACAACACCCTAGTACTCCAAAAAGGAAAAAAAACTAAAGTCACTATGAAACCCCTGCTTTCTTCACTTGCCAGATCTCTATTCCCCCAAAACCCCCACCCCGCGCTATGCGCCAGCAACTTCACGTCTCTGTCGCTCGAGTATGTGGATTTCACTTTCACCAAACAACAAAACTTTTAATTCTCCCTCTTAATTAGGAAGAAACACTACTTACAGTGGTGTGAAAAACTATTTGCCCCCTTCCTGATTTCTTATTCTTTTGCATGTTTGTCACACAAAATGTTTCTGATCATCAAACACATTTAACCATTAGTCAAATATAACACAAGTAAACACAAAATGCAGTTTGTAAATGGTGGTTTTTATTATTTAGGGAGAAAAAAAAATCCAAACCTGCATGGCCCTGTGTGAAAAAGTAATTGCCCCCTGAACCTAATAACTGGTTGGGCCACCCTTAGCAGCAATAACTGCAATCAAGCGTTTGCGATAACTTGCAATGAGTCTTTTACAGCGCTCTGGAGGAATTTTGGCCCACTCATCTTTGCAAAATTGTTGTAATTCAGCTTTATTTGAGGGTTTTCTAGCATGAACCACCTTTTTAAGGTCATGCCATAGCATCTCAATTGGATTCAGGTCAGGACTTTGACTAGGCCACTCCAAAGTCTTCATTTTGTTTTTCTTCAGCCATTCAGAGGTGGATTTGCTGGTGTGTTTTGGGTCATTGTCCTGTTGCAGCACCCAAGATCGCTTCAGCTTGAGTTGACGAACAGATGGCCGGACATTCTCCTTCAGGATTTTTTGGTAGACAGTAGAATTCATGGTTCCATCTATCACAGCAAGCCTTCCAGGTCCTGAAGCAGCAAAACAACCCCAGACCATCACACTACCACCACCATATTTTACTGTTGGTATGATGTTCTTTTTCTGAAATGCTGTGTTCCTTTTACGCCAGATGTAACGGGACATTTGCCTTCTAAAAAGTTCAACTTTTGTCTCATCAGTCCACAAGGTATTTTCCCAAAAGTCTTGGCAATCATTGAGATGTTTCTTAGCAAAATTGAGACGAGCCCTAATGTTCTTTTTGCTTAACAGTGGTTTGCGTCTTGGACATCTGCCATGCAGGCCGTTTTTGCCCAGTCTCTTTCTTATGGTGGAGTCGTGAACACTGACCTTAATTGAGGCAAGTGAGGCCTGCAGTTCTTTAGACGTTGTCCTGGGGTCTTTTGTGACCTCTCGGATGAGTCGTCTCTGCGCTCTTGGGGTAATTTTGGTCGGCCGGCCACTCCTGGGAAGGTTCACCACTGTTCCATGTTTTTGCCATTTGTGGATAATGGCTCTCACTGTGGTTCGCTGGAGTCCCAAAGCTTTAGAAATGGCTTTATAACCTGTACCAGACTGATAGATCTCAATTACTTCTGTTCTCATTTGTTCCTGAATTTCTTTGGATCTTGGCATGATGTCTAGCTTTTGAGGTGCTTTTGGTCTACTTCTCTGTGTCAGGCAGCTCCTATTTAAGTGATTTCTTGATTGAAACAGGTGTGGCAGTAATCAGGCCTGGGGGTGGCTACGGAAATTGAACTCAGGTGTGATACACCACAGTTAGGTTATTTTTTAACAAGGGGGCAATTACTTTTTCACACAGGGCCATGTAGGTTTGGATTTTTTTTCTCCCTAAATAATAAACACCATCATTTAAAAACTGCATTTTGTGTTTACTTGTGTTATATTTGACTAATGGTTAAATGTGTTTGATGATCAGAAACATTTTGTGTGACAAACATGCAAAAGAATAAGAAATCAGGAAGGGGGCAAATAGTTTTTCACACCACTGTAGACGATCTACAAGTCGCCGACTTCAAGTTTACAGCCAAACAATATCTACATACTTCTGTCATATCAACTATATACACATATTCAATCTCTTTTCACTTTTACCTTTTCATCAATATCGCATTGATTTTTGATTTAATGTTTGGAATTACATCGTGACAACGCCTACAAATCAGAAATGATTGAACCGTGTGTGTGGTTATGTGGGCAGGACTTTTCCAAATCTCTTTGCATAAGCCTCTTGTCTCATGGGGCTTGAAATTTTCTCTCGTGGAATTTCACTTTCACCAAACAATAAACATTTTAATTTTCGCAGATACGCCTCTTCATTGAGAAGAAACACTACTTTTTTTTTCCCTGATGGCAACACTAAATTAGACAATCTACAAGTCTCTGACTTAAAGTTTAAATCCGAACAATATATTCGAACTTTTTTCGCTGTTCCGTTATTTCACGGAGTAAACATTTTCTTTTGTTTGCGCTAATGCAATCTTTACTATCCTTTTTTTTTTTTGTGACTTTCAAATTTTCGTACTTCCATTATCTCTAACCTGCCCTACATGTGTACCGCGCCAACGTTTTTGGAATCTTTTAATTCTCATGGATATGGCTCTTAATTGAGAGCAAACACTACTTTTTTTTCCCTGATGGCAACACTAAATTAGGCGATCTACAAGTCTCTGACTTAAAATTTAAATCTGAACAATATATTCAATCTCTTTTCACTGTTCCGTTATTACACCGAGTAATAATTTCTATTTGTTTGCGTTAATGCGATCTTTACTATCTTTTTTTTGAGACCTTTGAATTTTTGTACTTCCATTATCTGTAACCTGCTCTACATGTGTACTGCACAAACGTTTTTGAATTCTTTATGACATTATAATTTGTCACCTACTTTTTGTCTTTTATTTCTGGCCCCGGGTGTGGTTAAATCTCTTGGCACAACGTATCCTCTCGTGGGGCATGAAAGTGTCTCGCTGAGAAAATCACGTCTCATCTCCTTCCAAGATTTTTTTTTTTATAATAGAGAGATACAACAAGGGAACATTTAATCATTCAGTATACATTATAGCTACTTTCTACAAATTCCCCATTATTTAATATTTTATTTATTTTATTATTAATTACAAAAAAAAAAAAAAAGACGGCCCCAGTTTACAAACACATTTTGTTTTCATGGACATCCATAACCTGATTTTAAATGCAAGGCTGAAAAATGCACTTAAAATGTCTGTTAATGAAATACCAGCAAAAATGTATAATATAATGCTTTATTACATACTTTACAGAAAACCATTTCAAACTTAATAAAATTACAGTGAAGCAACATTACTGTACTTTAAATCAAAAAACACAAATATTTTAAATGAACCATGGGTATGTATAGCATGTTGACCGTAAGGTTAAATATCCTACAGATTGTGATAACAGATGTTTTTCTACCTAATTAACTTTGTTTTCAGGAACTAATGAATTCCTGTATGATGCAGGCACTGGGCCATGTGTTGTGCTCCCACTGTACAACTGGAAATGTAACCTTTATGCATAAAAGAGTGACACGATGTGAAGTGCTGCACAACTGACAGTAGCCTGGTGACCAAACTGTTCACAGTACTCCAGGTGAAATCTAACCAGTGTGTATAAAACTAAAGTATAACCTCCATTTCCTTGCACTCTACAAATCAGGGTGCTATACAAACCAACATTCTGTTAGCCTTCTTAATGCCTTCTGATTTGTATTTGATTTTATTCATTTTTTTATTTTTTTTCTCTAGCCGTCTGGAGTTTTTTTTTTTTTTTTTTTTCTGTCCTCCCTGGCCATCAGACCTTACTTTTATTCTATGTTAATTAGTGTTCCCTAATTTTAATTATTTATTTTGTCTTTTTTCTTTTTCTTCATCATGTAAATCACTTTGAGCTGCATTGTTTGTATGAAAATGTGCTATAGAAATAAATGTTGTTGTTGAACACTGTCTGGAATTTGATTGTGACGAGTCCACTATGATTCCTAAATCCTTCTCATTAGGTACATTTTCAATTTTCAGACCTCCAAATGTGTAATCTAACAGTTTTACCTCCCACATGTAATATTTGCCACGAATCTGTCTAAACCTGCATGCTGTCCAAGTCCCTCTGTAATGGTTCAACAGATTCTAGATTATCAGCCAATCCACTTATCTTGATATCATCAACAAAGTTAATTAGCTTGTTACTTATATTCCTATCCAAATCATTTATATATATATATATATATATATATATATATATATATATATATCTCCATCCATCCATCCATTTTCCAACCCGCTGAATCCGAACACAGGGTCACGGGGGTCTGCTGGAGCCAATCCCAGCCAACACAGGGCACAAGGCAGGAAACAATCCTGAGCAGGGTGCCAACCCACCGCAGGACACACACAAACACACCCACACACCAAGCACACACTAGGGCCAATTTAGAATCACCAATCCACCTAACCTGCATGTCTTTGGACTGTGGGAGGAAACCGGAGCGCCCGGAGGAAACCCACGCAGACACGGGGAGAACATGCAAACTCCACATTATATATATATTAAAACTAGCAGCAACCCCAGCATTCACACCTGAGGGACACCAATTTTATCATCATCCAATTCCAATTCCAATTCCAATAAAGTTCCTTGCACCATCACCCTCTGCTTCCTGTGTCTGACTCAATATGCACCGATCTACACACCACACCCTGAACTCCCACTTCTTTTAGTTTGGTTCCCAACGAGACACTGTGCCACCTTATCAAATGCTTTCTGAAAGTCAAGATGAATAATATCACATACACCACTCTAATCATATCTTTTTATTGCTTTTGTTGTGATCGTGCCCCATCACAGTTCAAACTCAGCCTAGGAGTGCCCTCTGGTCCTCACTCTCACATGTATGTTCCCAAGCACCTGAGTGGTGCTATCTCTGCAATATTACAAGTTCATCAGTCAGACCTTATGGAGAAATTATGGAATTTAGCCCCAAAATTTCTCCATATCGGAAATATTTGGGGAGCCAAAGATCCAAAAAAATGTGTGTTTATTATATGATTAACACAACAGAGAAATAAAGTAGAAAAGAAAACAAACAAAATGAAAACCTTGATGCTTAACTGCATAAATCTTGACCCCATCTCCAACTTTTCTCACCCCAAACAAATTCTCTGCCATCTCTCTTTCCCCGTGTTTCTTAGCCTCTTTACCCTCCCCATGAAAAATCACCTTAGCTATCTTCTAGACAAGGAATTCTCTACTTCTTTTCTTGGTGTATCACGTCCATGAATTAAAATGCTTTTCAATGTTCCAGGATGTTTTTAGTCTTACTGTAAATTAAGCACTGTAACTCTAACTAGGCTCATGTAGAGATGATATTTCTTTAAAGCCCTACTGATATTGCATATGAAGATTTTAACAAGGGATTGCAAGAGTTTGTGTTTGTGTGTGTGTGGGCAAGTTTTTTTTTTTTTTTATTTGAGCATGCCAAATGGTTTTTAAAAACAAATTATTTTTAATGCAGGAACATTAGTGTATTTTAATATGTTGCCAAGGTAACATTTCAAGCTATACAGACCTGGCCACATTATTTGGAGTTTCAAGCTCTTCTTAGGGAATTCCCAAATGCCATCAAGCAAGCTAAGTCTGTTAAAAAGTGCAGACATTTTTGAGAAAAGCAAGTTTGCTTTAATCATGTTCACCAAGGCCATCAATGACGCAACCAACTACTTCTTAAGACATATCACTCAAGGTCAAACTATTTCCCATAAAACACTACAATATATCATTCATGTGTCCTTATACAGAATTTCTATATTTCAATAAAAACATATTATTATCTACCTCCACCGTTACGTTTAACATAACTTTCCACAGGACGTGCATCACCATCCCAGGGTATCTAATATACTCATTATAGTGCATTTATTTACATTGCATTTACAACGGGAAAACTGCTGACGATCCCCACAATGCAATTCAATTTACAGTCATTAAATCTTACAGTACAATTTAAATTATTTGTTGGTAGTTTCTTTGATGCACAAAAAATGTGTGTTGTAATGTGCCCTCCATAATGTTTGGGACAAAGACACATTTTTGTTGAATTACTCCTCTGCTCGACAGTCTAAAATTTAAAAAAACTCAGATGTGATTAAAGCGCACATTGCAGACGTTCATTCAAGGGGACTTGCATACACCACGGAGAAATGACAACACTTTTAATGCATGGTTCCCCCATTTCAGGGGCATAATGTTTGGGACAATTGGCATCACAGGTGTATGGGATTTCTCAGGTGTGTTTCATTGCTTCTTAGTGCAGGCATAAGATACCTTGACTTGGTTCTACCTACAGACTACCTTTGGAGTCTGTAGTTGCCATTGCTCAACATGAGGACAAGAGGTGTGACAATGAAAGTCAAAGATGCCATTATTAGGCTAAAAAACAAAAATAAAACCATTAGGGACATCAGTAAAACCTTAGGATGACTACAATGAACTTCCTTGAACGCATTAACAAGAAAGAACACACTGGTGACTTAAGTAATCACAAAAGGCCTGGTAGGCCAAGGAAGACCTCCACCGCTGATGACAGAAGAATCCTCACTAAGGTAAAGAAAAAGCCCCCAAATGCCTGCCTGACAGCTCAGAAACAGTCTTCAGGAGTCAGATGTGTGTGTGTGTGTGTGTGTGTGTGTGTGTGTGTGTGTGTGTGTGTCAGAGATGACTATCTGCAGAAGACTTCATGAACAGAAATACAGAGGCTACACTGCAAGACACAAGTCACTAGTGTGGTGGACAGCTGGCTGCTCAACCTGGCCGAGACACCTGAAGAGAAGAAAGATGGGGGAAGGCACCTATTCAGGGACACTGCCTCCCCCAAGACACCAGATGGCGAGTTCCCTGCAGCGTAGCGGTGCCCTGGATTTCCGCAGGCCATCATGGACTTTGTAGATCGGCTTCACAGCCCTGCTGGGTACTGTGGGTACCGCCAGGTGACGCTGCCGGGAGACACAAGGATTTATACTTTCCATATAGCCCAGAAGTACTCCCAAGTCATGGGGACGGAAGGACAGAAGTACTTCCGGGATGAAGGAAAATGTAATTCTCCATCTGACCCAGAAGTGTTGACAAGTCACGTGAACATAAGAAGAGAAGCACTTCCAGGTCAAGAACTATATAAAGGACTATAGGAAACCCAGCAAGTGAGCCGGAGTTGGGAAAGACTGTGACAGAGCTTGCTGGGAGGTGTGGAGGACAATTGTATTTTATTCAGGAGTTTGATTTGTGTCTGTTGTGGTGGATGTGGTGCTTTGGAGGCACTATAGAAGAAGAAAAAGAAGTAAAATATTCTTAGTGCTTTAAAACTTGTGTGTATGTTGGGTTCACGGGGCAACAGCACCCCCAGGTGTCCACACTAGTTCAATCACAAAAATAAGATGGCCAGATTATAGTTTGGGAAAAACTACTTAAAAGAGCTTGCAGAATTCTGGAAAAGGTCTTATGGACAGGCAAGACAATGATAAACCTGTATCAGAGTGACAGCAAGAGCAAGATGTGGAGATGAAAAGGAAGTGCCCGAGATCCAAAGCAGACCACCTCATCTGTTAAACATGATGTTGGGGTGTGTTATGGCTTGGGGCATGTATGGCTGCCACAGGTACTGGCACACTCAATGTATCTTCACATGATGGAACTACTGTCAACAGAGGCACAATAAATTCTGAGGTATACAGAAACATCCGATCTGCTCAAGTTCCAGTAAATGTCTCCAAACTCACTGGATGGTGCATCATCCCTCAACAACATAACAATTCCAAATGTATAGCTAAGGCCACACAGGAGTCTTTCAAACTAAAAAGCTGAAAATTTTTGAATGGCCGAGCCACTCACCTGATTTCAGTCCAAATGAGCAGGCTTTCCATATGCTAAAGAGAAAAACTTAAGGGGACAAACCTCCCACAACAACCAGGAGCTGAAGATGGCACCATTAGCGGCTTCGCAGAGCATCACCAGATGAGATCCTCAGCACCTGGTGATGTCCATGAATCACAGACTTCAAGCAGTCATTCCATGCAAAGGATATGCGACAAAGTCTTATATATGACAGCTTTAATAGACCTGCTGTTGCTGTGTCCCAAACATTATGGTGACCTGAAATGGGGGGAACCATGATGTATGCGAAGTGCTGTCGTTTCTGCATGGTGTGGCTGAAATGTGCGCAAATGTAATTAAATGAAAGTCTGCAATGTACACTTTAATCATGTCTGAATTGTTTGATATGTAATTTTAAACTGTGGAGCAGAGGAGTAAATGAACAGTGTAAAAATATGAATATTGTAAATTTTAATCATGTGTCACTTGAAATCCTTGCATGACGGAGAAAGTTTGATTAGATCTTTGAATTCATCATCCAAAATATTTTAAGATCTACATTTATTAATACTAGGGGGCTATGGTCCAGCCACTTCGCTTCTCTGCTGCTCACGCATTGGGGGGAAGGGGGGGTTTTGGGGAATGAGGAGAGGGTTGTGTGTGGGGGAGGAGGGGGTGCTGAACGCACGCTAAGGAGATGCGGTCTGATCACCTGCTCTCTTTCTGCTGCGTGTTCTGTTTGTCACGCTGTGCGTCGATCATTTAAAAGCCTGTACAACAGCTGTCCTTTTGTCTCACTGGCTTGTCTCACAAGACGTCAAATAATTGTCTTCCGAGAAGATCACGTATCGTCTCCTTCCAAGATTTTTTTTTTTTTTAATAATAGATATGTGATAAAAGAAAACTTAGTTTAATTACCCAGTGTTATTCATGATCATGACTATGTGAATGAGTATACTCTATAACAGTGTTTCCCAACCAGAGCTGCTATTCCATATGATGAAAGTGCGTCATGGTATATCAAGAGTGGGTGGCAGCAAGTCGCTGTTCCAGTCATTGCTCTCGAATCACCAAGGGGGATGATGACCACACTTTAAATCACTAAGGGGATGCCCCTCGCCCTGCTCTCATAATCATGTTTGAATCTCCAAGGGGTCATGAAAATACTAACATTGAAAAAAGTGGGTCACAACACCAGAAAGGTTAAAAAACATTGTTCTATGATGTACTATTATTCTGTACAGACCTGGTTTCTGCTTTGCACATGACAGTCTTAGGATAGAATTCCATCCCTTCTACAGTTTGCACGTATGCAAGTCTGGATATTTAGCTAAAATATAATTTGTACAAATATTTATGTTTATCTGAAACCTGAGGATTAAACATAAAATTATTATTATTCTACACTATTAAACACCAAAACATTTCATGTTTTGATAAAAATGGATACATTTTTTAATCAAGACACCATTAAACTGATTTAAAAATACAGCCAAAACATTACTTGTGTTGCTAATGGCTATTACTGTTTGAAATTGAAAATTTTTAAATGTATCGATTACGTATGATGGCAAAACCTTATTTTCAGGAGCGATTCCTTCAGTTTCCTAGTAGTCAACTCACTTAACATATAAGATGACCAATTAATTCTAGAGAAGGCAGTCATTATGCAGTTAAATGAGCACCTCAATAAACATGCTATTCTTGATAAATTTCAGTCAGGTTTTAGAACAAATCACAGCACAGAAACTGCACTCGTTGAAGTAGTAAATGACTTGTGGGTAAATGCAGACAAAGGCCATTTATCTGTTCTCATCCTCTTAGATCTGAGTGCCGCATTTGACACCATAGATCATAATATTCTTAGAAATTGCCTTAGTCAATGGGTGGGCCTCTCTGGCAGTGTCTTAAATTGGTTTGAATCCTACCTGGCAGGGAGAAAATTCTTTGTTAGTTGTGGTAATTCCAACTCAAAGACACATGATATCCTATATGGTGTTCTGCAAGGCTCTATCCTGGGTCCGCTGCTCTTCTCAATCTACATGCTTCCGTTAGGTCAGATTATCTCAGGGCACAACGTGAGCTACCACAGCTATGCTGATGACACACAGCTGTATTTATCAATAGCACCTGATGACCCCAATTCTCTTGATTCACTAACACAATGTATGACTTGTATTTCAGAATGGATGAATAGTAACTTTCTCAAGCTAAATAAAGAGAAAACTGAAATCTTAGTGATTGGCAATAATGGATACAATGACGCTATTAGAAATAAACTGGATGCATTAGGATTAAAAGTCAAGATGGAGGTAAAAAGCTTAGGGGTAACTGTTGACTGTAATCTGAATTTTAAATCGCATATTAATCAGATCACTAGGACAGCATTTTTTCACTTAAGAAACATAGCAAAAGTTAGACCTCTTATATCATTGAAAGATGCTGAGAAATTAGTTCACGCGTTCGTTTTCAGTCAGCTAGATTACTGTAACGCAATCCTCTCAGGAATACCCAAAAAAGACATAAATTGTTTGCAACTAGTGCAGAATGCAGCTGCTAGAATCCTAACAAGGAAAAGAAAATCTAAGCACATTTCTCCAGTTTTGATGTCACTACACTGGTTACCTGTGTCATTCAGGATTGACTTTAAAATTCTGCTTATGGTTTATAAAGCCTTAAATAATTTCTCCCCATCTTATATGTCGGAATGTCTGACATCTTATATTCCATATTGTAACCTCAGATCCTCAACTGAGTGTCTCCTTAGAATTCCAAGAGCAAAACTTAAAAGAAGTGGTGAGGCGGCCTTCTGCTGTTATGCACCTAAAATCTGGAATATAGGAATTCGCCAGGCTGATACAGTGGAGCACTTCAAAAACACATCATTTTAACATGGCCTTCTCATAACTTCACTGTAATTTAAATCCTGATACTCTGTATATCCAATTCATTATAATAACTATTCATGGTGGCTCTCAAATCTGTACTAACCCCTACTCTCTCTTCTGTTTCCTTTTCCAGTGTCCTTTTGGTGGTGGGGCATCTACTCAAAGCACCGTGATGTTCCAACAGTGATGGATTAAAAGCCAGAAGTCTGCATGACCATCATCATCAAGTCCTTCCGTGAGAACCCTAAATACAAAGAGGACTATTTCATTTATGTTAGGTAGAATGCCCAGAGGGGACTGAGCGGTCTCGTGGCCTGGAACCACTGCAGATTTTATTTTTTTCTCCAGCCGTCTGGAGTTTTTTTTTGTTTTTTCTGTCCCCCCTGGCCATCGGACCGTACTCTTTTTCTATGTTAACTAATGTTGTTTTATTTTAATTTCTTATTTTGTCTTTTATTTTTCTTTTCTTCACTATGTAAAGCACTTTGAGCTACTTTTTGTATGAAAATGTGCTATATAAATAAATGTTGTTGTTGTTAAGGATAAACAAATTGGTTATTAGAGAAGCCTCTGTAATTGCATTAGCAATTCTGAAACCTATCATTCTGTTCACTTGGGTTTCAAGGTGCTGAGATTCCTATAGTTTAGGAAATGACCAAAACAAAACTGCTTTCAGAAGAAACATGTCCATTTGTGGGTTTTTTTTGGCAGGATGAAGTCACAGCTCGCCAAGCAACTGAAGATTTCATACAAGTGTATCCGTTACTCTCTTGTGAGAACAAGGCAAACTGGATGTGACCAGGAGAGAAGAAAAATAAGGAGAAGGCCCAAAAAAACAACTACTTCAGAGGATAAGGATATCAGAGTGGGAATGAGAGAAACAAACACCTTATCGGTCTTTAGTTGGCTGCTTTCTTAAATACACACCATATCCCACTATCATCTGCAGCAGAGAACAGATGACTATTGGATGCTGACCATATGCTTTTCCAGTCATCGCCGCCCAATAGCTGTGTTCA